>NC_043709.1:70431946-70505367 GCF_006229205.1 Suricata suricatta
CTGAAAATGAACTGAGAGTTGAAGGGGAAGGGGGAGAGGGGAAAAGAGGTGGTGGTGATGGTGGAGGGCACTTAAGGGGAAGAGCACTGGGTGTTATATGGAAAACAATTTGACAATAAAATATTATGGGAAAAAAAAGAAAAAAAATTAATTAATTAAAAAATAAAATTCCCAAAGTTTTACAAAAAAAAAAAGAATAAGTGTCTTCTACTAAAGGATAACATTTCCACAAATTATTTCAGGGATAATTTCACAATTTCACCTACTCACCCTTCCACCTTCCTCCCTCTTCTCTTTCCTCCCCTCCCCTCCTTGCCTGCTGTTTGAGGGGTTTTGTCCCCTGGTAACCTTATGTGACTTGTCACATAAACATTTGGGGCTTACCAGTAAAAGTTTTAACATCAAAAAGCACTTTGGTAGTGTAATAGTGGTAAGCAGCATATACAGACTTAAGAGTTGAACAGTTAAAAATAGCATTTTTTACTGTTTGCTGTAAAGAATAAGTCTGTTTCCATGGTTGGATTGTCAGAAAGCATGGCCATGATCTTTTTTAGGCCACTTTGTCATCTTGTATATTGCATTGTTTCTTCTGCCTCACACTCTCCCATCCTCCACAGTTTTCTTTCTTCGTCTTTATGATTGCTCAGGTGTCATCTCTCAAGAAGCAGATCTTTATCTCTGGGCCAGAATGAGTGTCCTTTCAATTATTCTTGAAGCATTCTACCCAAAAATGTGGTGATTCTGATTTCATAGTGTATTGAAATCGTTTTGTTTCTGTATCCTTCTCCTTCCCAGGACAGTAATCTCCTGGAGAGCAGTACCATTTGTCCTGGAATCATATTTCAGCTTAAATCCCACCTTGCCATATACAGCCATATAACCATACAGCTTTATGGTGATGATTCAATGCGATAAATGATGAACTTAGCACAGTTCTTAGTTAATTATGATGATAGTTATAAGTAATAATAAAAATTTCCAGTGCCTGTCACTGGATCTTGCATAGGTATTAGTAACGCTTAATTCAGCTGCAAAGGCTCTTTATCATGTATCTGATTGCTGCTTTAAGCTATTTTCCACTTCTTGTTTTTTAAGCAATGTTCATATAATATCATTTCATTTTATCTATCTGTGAGATGGATGTATTATGGTTAATTATGTCCGTTTAACCAAATGGACATAATTTACCTTTGTACACAACTTTTTCAGTAGTTGAAAAAAATGTTTTCTTTTGCTATAAGTATAAGGTATATATTAAACCACAACTAATAGCATTTTATTTTGTCATGTGTCATGCGATTTGTTTGTTGAATCTGAACTAGAGGCAGGGAAATAATTTAGTGGAAGCCATTACAGTAGGTCTAGGCAACGATACAGTAATGGCCCCAACAAGGAGAATGCCAGTGGGAGACAGAAATGAGTGGATTCTAAATATATTTAGGAGAAAACTGATAGGACTTGATGTATGGCTAGAGATGGTTATGGGAGGTAGGAAGTTGGGTTGTAGAGAGGGAAGAATCAAGGATGAATCCCAGGATTCTGGCTCAAGTAAGCAGCTGGGTAAATGTGCTTTTCACTGACAAAGGGTACAGGATGAGGGACATTTTTGGGGAAAGGTAGCAGTTCACTTTTAGATTTATTGAATTTCAGGTATCTAAGGGAAATCTGAGAGGGGAGATCTGTGAGGGAGTTGGATATGTGGGGCTTAAGCTTACAAAGGAGATCAAGGCTATGAATATATACTTGGTAGTCCTCAGCATACATGATTTGATTGAAGCTATGGGAGTCGGTAAGACTGATCAGAGAGAATAGACTGCATAGCATGAGAAAAGAGAACCCACGACAGAAACTTGAAAAACATTTACTACCTTTTTGTGATGGTGGAAGAGCATCCCACCAAGATGAAGGAAAAAAAAGAAAAAGAAATAGGGAGTAAGAAACCCAGCAGAGTGTAATGTTACAGAAAATAGGAAGAGATTGTTTTCAGAAGGAGGGGATGTGGTGAGCCATGTCAAATGGTCTTTCTTCAGATAGATTCTTAGTTTTTCTCTTGCATTCTGTGTAATGTTTATTTTAGCAAGTGTTAAAATTTATATTTTAAGTTATAACAAGATAATAATCCTGCATAGTGCTTATACTAAGCTTTTCATGGTAGTTACAGTAGTTCTAAAGTGGATCGGTTAAATAAAAGAACTTAATATTTGTAGGTCAGGAGATAGTAAAATTATGTTAGTAACTAACTTTCTCAAGGAAGAATGCTCTAATTATCCAGTAAAATCTATCATTAAGCTTGTACTTTTACAGGTAGCTCCTGATTGTAGCTATAACCATTAATAGAATTAATTTTAAAAATGGGGTCCACCTTAGTATCAAGAATTTTTTTAAGTGGTAAGTAAATGTAATTGCATAATTGTGGGGGAGCATGTATGGTTTGAACAAGCCTTCATGTTCTGTTTTTAGAAACAATGAATCATAGCAATCTTCATTGATCAGCTAACCAGGCAGATCACAGCACTTTTCATAAAACTCTTTGGTTTGTAAAGTAATAGCCATCTGTGGAGTAAATTGGATTTGATGTGATTCATGATTCAGATTTTATGACTGCTGAATAAGAAAGTTATTATTTAGAATATAGGTAGTAGTTTGAAAACTGTCAGTGTTAACTTTAGACTATATTGGAATTTGTTAGAAAAATTTGCCATTGTTTTATAAAGTCAGATTTATACAGAAAATATGCACTTACACATTTTAGAGATGGTTATTAAGAACTGATTTTAAAACTACTGCAGGGCTTAGAGTATGGTCAGATTAATTTTAATATCAAAACTTGAGAAAAAACATAATTACAGAGTAAAAGTTAGACTTCTTTTTCATGCTGGCATAATTGTAGGCATTGAGAGTACTGTTGGCCGTTATTTTTGCATGTTGATTTGGATACTAACTATAGTTGGTGTATAAAGGATTACGTATAGCACTTCTGACGTTTTGGACTAGGATCAGGAAAACGTTTCCTTGTACCAGAAGCTGGTAGATGATATTAACTGTCTATGGAAGTATTCCATTTTAAGATAGGGTTATAAAATGTGATGCTTAATTAAGGGACCCGGGGTATCTGTTAACTTAGGAAGATCAAAATATTGTTAAAGATAAATTAATGTGATTAAGGTATCCTTAGGAAGAATGAGTAGAACATAAAGTGTTGTGAAAGAAAAACTGTGCAGCATTATGTCACTGGACAATTGGTTAATATTTAGCCTAGCACAAAAGGTGGCAGGAAGTGAGGGATGCTATTTGATGGCCAGTAGACTGGTACTTTATTCTGGAGGCTGTGGTAATGTAGGCTTCTTTGTATCCAAATTAATTAGTTCTTAACATCATTCAATTAAAAAAAAAAGGTAGCTTGTGGACACGGCAACCAGTTTCAAGGCTGCTGCACACTTAAACTGGGCATTATGCAAGTCTTTATAATGGTTTTTGGCCCTGTCCATTTATGGACATAAAAGCCAAGAACCAAATCAAAATTGGGCCCTTACCTGTCAACTCGTAAGTATTATTTTTCTATGAGTTCCTGTTTAGCCAGCTAATTAGTGTTTGATTTGTCACTTATAGCTTAATACTAATTACTTTGTAAAGCTTTCTGTATTAGTTATCTATTTGTGTAACAAATTACCCCCAAAATTTATTGGCTGAAAATAATAAACATTTATTACCTTATCCTTTTTGAGTCAAGAATTTGGAAGCAGCTTATCAGGTGGTTCGGGCTGCTCAGGGGCTCAGGCTCAAATGAGGGGAGGATCCATGTCCAAGCTCACTCATGTGGTTGTCAGCAGGCCTTAGAATACCTGCTTCCAAGTACTCATATGGCTGTCTACAGTCCTCAGGACTCTGGCTGTCTGCCAGAGACTTCAATTTCTTGGCCACAGAGGCCCTTTCATGGGGCCGCTCACAATATGGCACCTTGTTTACTCCAAAGCAAGGTATCTGAGTGAGAGCCCCCAAAACAAGCCAGTTTTTTAATAACCTAATATTGGGAGTGATATCCCGTTACTTCTGCCACATTCTTCTCCTGAGAAATCAGTCACTAAATCCAGCCTATATTCTGGGGGAGGGGATTATAGAATGGCTTGCATACCAGGAGGTGGGATCACTGTGGGTGATCTGAGAGGTTGTCCACCATGCTGTCCTTTAAAGTTTAAACGTTTTGTCGTTGTTGCAGAATTCTTTCTTTGAGGGAAAAGGTAGGAGGGAAATTCAAAATATAAAATAAATGAGAAACTCTTTTGTCCAAAGCAGGGGTTCTAGGGAGATAGATCTTACCTACCTACTATCCTTCCCCTTTAGCTTCCAAACAATTTGAATATTAGTATTTTTGCCATTAAATGTCAGTCAATAACATGAATAAATACTGTTTTTCTCATGTTTTTGTTTTAGAATTTGTCAGCAGTTGTAAAATTCTAGCTTATAAAAATCAAGTATTGCGACATAGAAAAACAATTTGTGTAACTGTTTTTGGCAACTTGTAAAGTCCAGTAACTTCCTTTACTAAAGTAAATCTAACTCAAGCCTGGTTTTGTAGTATTAGCACATATGGTTTATACATTAATGTGATAGTGATAGTGATTTATTTACTAATTTCTGCCTGGTATGTTTTATTAACTATTTCTAAATTATGTGCATTAAAAAAAATTACAAGTGTACAGTGGTATTTGGAATTCAGTTTTAATATTACCATGTTCTTATAGCTTTTATGTTGTAAATGGTGATTCCTAACCCGTAACATAAATTACTTATTTTCTGTCTTGCAGTATAAAGAATATAGTTCAGGGGCACCCGGGTGGCTCAGTTGGTTAAGTGTCTGACTTCGGCTCAGGTCATGATCTCACCGTTTGTGAATTTGAGCTTCACGTCAGGCTCTATGCTGACAGCTCAGAGCCTGGAGCCAGCTTCAGATTCTGTGTCTCCCTTTCTTTCTCTATCTCATCCTCTCTCCCTCAAAAATAAACAAACATTAAAAAAATATATATCATATATATATTTTATATATATGTGTGTGTGTGTATATACACATACATACATACAGTTTCAAAATAATAGTACCAAAATCATTGTTTATAATAATTAGAATTTCTTTATGTAGCTTTCTTATGTAGACTATACCCTTCTAAAGATACAGAAAATCACTTGAAAACCATTTCTGGATGGTTATATCAACATTTTGATATATATAGAGTTAGATTCTGAGCATTGTTTCTAAATGCTTTATTTACATTTATTTACATTAACTTAATTCCCAATACTGCCCTGTGTTCTAGATTTTGTTGTTATCCTTATTTTACAGATGAATGTACCATTTTGCCATTTTGATTTTAAATTAATTATGTTAACAAGAAAATAGTATTTTTGTTTCTCTATGGATTGCTTAGTGGGAAATAGTGGCTAAAACTGAGGGAAAGGACATTATATGTTAACTAACTTGGATTTAAACCAAATGTTAAATTTCATTAGGCTGTTACAGGATTCCAAGTCCAGGATTTACCATGAATAACTTTCCATATCTTAAATCTTAATTGAAAATTAGAAAATAAGGTACTTGGAATGATCAAAACCAGTTGTAATTTAAATTGCTTCTAGACAAATTGTAGTGTCCGAACCACAGGTGATAGTGGAAGTGAAAGTTAGCTACCACATTTTTTTCTAAGCAGTTTTTTGACAAGTTTAGATTGGTTTTATGGAATAGATTTTCATTACTTGATTTGGGTTTTAATTACTAAAGAGTACTTTTTTGTGAATGAGTGTTGTAATTATAGGGCTTACACAAGATAGTTTTGGATAGAGCATCCTAATTTCTGGAATTTCTTTTCTAAGCTATTACGATAAAATCTGTCATAGTTGAATTTATGGCATGATAACAGTAAACAGCTTTTAAAAAAAATTTTTTTTTAACATTTATTTTTGAAAGACAGAGAGAGACAGATCATGAGCAGGGCAGGGGCAGAGAGAGAGGGACACACAGAATCGGAAGCAGGTTCCAGGCTTTGAGCTAGCTGTCAGCAGGGAGCCTGATGCGGGCTTGAACCCACCAGCCATGAGATCATGACCCGCGCTGAAGTTGAACGCTCAACCGACTGAGCCACCCACACACCCCAACAGTAAACAGCTTTTAGTGCTGGTCTCTAAGTGACCCTTTTGGTTACTTTAAAATATTTGCAAGATATTTTAATTCTCTTAAATTAGTTTAAAAATGAAGTGGTTCTATTTTAAATTCATAAGATGAGTCTAAATTAGTTATAAATAAAAACTGGAAATTATTATTTAGTTCTTAATGACATCTTTTATTCTGGGTTATGCAAACATAACCCAGAAATATCTGGATTTAATCCAAACATGTAGAACCTTTATTTCAGGTACTTGAAGTTAACTAGGAATCTGGGAAAGTTAACTAGAAGACCCTTTTGGTATTTATCTCTGTATTACAGTCAGAAATGGAGGTCTGTGTAGTGCCCTGTTTGTATGAATGGGTCATTTAAAAACAAATGCATTAAACAATTTTTTAAAACTCTGATTTATTTTAAAAAGCATATAATTTTTGCAAGACAATTTATATCTTCAAATTAAGTAGGGATGTAGCAAAAATTTTGACATGTGCTGTTGACCTTTACCAAATGCAAATCATACATCATAATAAGAGTGAGATGTAAAATTTTCATTAGAATTATGTTTTCAACTTGTTTTTGTTGAATGATGAGTTTGTGCACCATTTCATACATTTATTTTTAAAATATGTTTATTTTATTTTATTATGGGGGGGCAAAGGGAGAGGGGTGGGTAGAGAATCTCAAGCAGGCTCAATGCCCAATGCAGAGCCTGATGTCAGGCTCCATCTCACAACCATGAGATCATGACCTGAGCTGAAATCAAGAGTTGGACACTTAACCAGTGAGCCACCCAGGTGCCTCATATTCTATTTACTTTTAAAACAGAGTAAAACTGTACATTATCTTTGTTTTCATAGAATTAAGAACCACAAAAACCTTTTCTTGAAGGCAGAAGATGATTATTTAGCAGCATAATGGTAAGAGGGAGGAGTATTACTGAAATATATATCTATATCTTCAACAGGAGCTAGTGTTTACCTGCTTAATGTGTATTGAGTTAAAGGTAATAGAATATTTTCATGTGAGCTTCAAAATAAAGTTCTGTTGAGAAGACCTTTCTTTAGAAGTCAGTTTTTTGTTGGTTTTTTGTTTCTAATGACAGGACCATTTTTAGACAATTATTTGAAAAATATAACAGTTAAAACTATGATTTCTACTTTGTACATGTATTTACATTAAAATTTTTATCATTATTTAGCATTGTTATCAGTGGTCTGGCATACTTCTACATATGTGTATGGCTGGTTTCTTATTGGTGATAAGTGTCTATTATAATGACTTATTGAGTGAGAAAAGGGAGTTGTAATGATGCTTTTTATCTGATGTTTTATAGATTGTTAGTTCACTGTGGCCTCTACATCAAAATTCAGTGAATGTCAGTGACAACAGCTAGTTAAGAAATGGCAGATTTTGATCAACTAATTATACTTTCACTAATATTAAAGAGTGATGTGTTATTTCAGTGAAATGGAATAGTCTGATAGCTTATATTTTTGTATCTTAAGATATAGCTGTCATTATAATGGGAATTAAAAAATGAAACCATTCAAATCATAGTTTCTTTTCCTTCTCTTTCTGATAATGCCAGGAATGCTTTTTGTTTCTGTGTTTATTTTGGTGCAGTTATATACAGTTATCTGGTAAATTTACACTCCTTTCCCCTGTAGTTCTATGGGTATTAATGATCTCAAATAAAACTAATTTTCTTATTCTGATAGAGAAGAAAAAGCTGGATCACTTACCAGTAACTGGAGTTCTCCTATTGGGTAATCTCCACAGATCCACATTCTTTGAAGTTATTGTGAATGCCTCGAGGACCAAGGAACCGTTGAAATTTCCAATTTCAGGAAGGTAAGCAAGTGCACTGAAGCATGTCTCTAGCATCTCCCAAATCCCCTCCCCCCAACTTTCTTACATATGCGTCTGTACTGCATGCCCCCTCAGTTCCGGTGGATGCCCATCAGGAAGATTCTCCTGCTGGACAGAAAGAAGGGCAAGAGAGGTGGATCTGTGAGGGAAAAGACCCAATAGGATAACTCAAGTTACTGGTGAGTAATTTAGTTTTTGCAAATTTGAGATTTTTTTCTCACATTTCTTCTCTTTAGAAAGGAGTTTAAATACAAAGAAGAAAGCTGTTTGAGGTAGCTTCTTTTTGTAAATTTGGTGTGGATTGTAGAATTTATTATATGAGTGATAAATACCTAGTTCTTAATGGGCATGTGAATAAGTGATGTTAAATTTAGAGAGTATCATTTACATAACAGCTCTTTATAAAAATTATGTGTCTCTTATCTTTTGGTAAATAGTGTAATACTTCTAAAGCAATTTAAGGAAGCTATGTGTTGAATTATTTTATAAATTCCTTTATTTGTGTTGCATTTATATGAAGTAAATACTTCTATTGTAAAATTTATGCTTCTGGCAAATTTGGCCAAATTGTTTTGGCATAGTACTGAACAGCAATAATAATTTTATGTTAATTATCTAGTACTTCTTACTGATATAATTTTCAGTGTACCTTTTAACTTCATTGTAGGTATATTTGGAAAATAATTCAGAGTGCATTCAGCTCAGTTTACTACTTCCTTGTTCATAATAGAAGGATTTACTGATAAGATGGGTGGCCCAGTTGGTTCACTGTGACTCTCAGGTTCCACAGGTACCAGACAGTTTATTAAACTGGCATGTAAATGTTAGAATTGGACAGAATTCCTTGCTTCTCATTTCTCTCACTCATTCTGCATTGTTACCAGGGTGTCCTTTTTTAAAGGGCACTTTTAACACATAATGAGCCTGTAGTGGTGCTCCATTCAAGCAGTATTAATAAATTTTTTATCCATTTCCTAGGTATGTAAGACCTCTTATAATCCATCCTATTTATCCAGCCTTTATTTCTCCAGTTTGAAATTTTTCTTTTGGTCTTACTTGGATACTTGTTATATTTATTCTTTAGGGCTTGTGCTTTTCCATTTTTTTGGAAATGACTTTATTCTACTTTTCTGTACTCTAAGGTTGAGGTCAAGTCCTATTCCTTACATAATTCCTTTTATGCTGACATCTCTCTGTGACCTCTGTTTCCTCAGTGGAAAAATGAGATTGCTCTGAGGATTGAAGTACTTAGTGCCTATCATCACATAGTAAACACTCGTGTTAACTATTGATTGTAGATCTTAAACATTTCTTTTTATCTTACCCATTTCTTTGATTATGAACATAATTTTCATCTGTATGACACAGTTTCACCTTTACACATTATTAGCTTTAGGTTGTATTGCTGTTTCTTCCAATGTGAAACACTTAAGCTGATTTGTATGGTCATTAAAAACAAGGATAGGATTTTATTGTTTTTAATCTTATTTAGTTCCTAACATCAGAGATTGAATTTAAATTATACCCATTAAAAACTAGTTTTTCATGTGGTTGATAGAAGAAAATGAGTTTTTCATGAATATATTTACCAGTTTTCTTATTTACAAAACAGATTCATTTGGCTTATCAGTCCTGTTTGTATTGTAAGCTCTTAAGAACAACAGTTTTTTTTCCTTTTAAAACTGGAAGAGTGAAATTTTGATTGTTTAGCACACTGTAAACTTCTGTGGGACTTTAAAATAGAATATATAGTTTTAGGGGAGTTAACTAGTTTGGCTCATCTTAAGACTCTAGTGTTAGTAAACAAACTGGAAATTCAGGGTTCTTGATTTTTGAGGTTTGAATAACTTAGAAGATTATTGCTTGATTTTCAGAAATGCTTGAATTCAAGAACACCTGCCTGAAGAAGCAGTAAATGAAATTTAATTTCAGGGTTACTGAAGGAAGGAAGTGATAGATTGTCAGTCTCACCAGAGAACCAATTCATGTCCATTTAGACAAAACAAGTTAAAGAACGTTTGGTCAGATGACTTAAATGCTTGTTTTGAATTTGCTTCTGCACATCCATGTAAGAAACTATTCAATTTAATCATTTCTTTGGTATGATAGTGGTATGGCATATTAAGAATATCCTTATTCTTTAGAGATATGTGCTGAAAAATTTTGAAGTGAAATATTATGATTGGTTCACAAATAGATTCAAAACAATGTGTGATATATGTGTACATAGAGAAAAGGAGAGATAAAGCAAATGTGGCAAGTGTTAACAATTTTGAACCTAGGTGAAAGGTATATAGGACATTGTACTTTTCAGCTTTTTTTGTGATTTTGATATTTTTCTTAAAAAAATTGAGAAAGTATTTTAAAAAGAACTGTATTGTGCTTCAATTTTTCTCATTTTATAATGGGAATAATAGAGCTTGTTATTTCCATGCCTTGATACAAGTAGGCACAGTGGGATACATTTAGATTTTTTTTTTTTTTTACTTTAAAGAAGAGTTTTATAGTGAAGAACATTTCACCTAAAAGTGTATTAGCTTAAAATATATCCACTTTTCTCATTCAGAGCATATTGCATTGTAATTGAATAAGAAGAACAGTCAAGAAGCAATAAATATGTTGAGATATATGCAGTAACTAATTGAAATTAAAAAATATAGCTAGTTATAAAATAACTCAGTACATGGACAAAAAAAAAAAAAAAGATTAGACTCAGCTAAAGAGAGAAGTTGTTAATTTCAGGCTAAAACTGGTAACTCTTCCAGGACACCAACCAGGAAAATAAAAAGATGAAAAATCGGAAAGAAATGCTAAGCCACTATAGGGGTAGATTGAAAAGTTCTAGTATAGATCTGATTGGAGTTTTGGAATGGAGAATACAGAGAATAGTGGAGATGTGGTACTGTACAAAAAATGACCAAGCATTTTCAAGAATTAAAAAAAAAATTAAAGAACTATAAAGTAATTAAGCCTGAATTATAACAAAAGTCTCATAACTTGAAGGATGTAGGAAAAGTGGTGCTTAGGGGTAAATTTATAACTTTAAATGCATGTATTAGGTTGAGAAAAATAAATGAGCTAGATATTCAACTCAAAAACACAAAAAAAGTAAAAGCTAAGAAAGAAGGAAGGGAGGAAATAAAAATACGAGTAGAATTTGGTGAAATAGAAAATAATCAACAATAAAAATGATAGCAATGTTTATTCAAATCAATGTTCTTTTTAGTTGATTAAGTTCTGGACGTACTCATCAAAAACCATGATGAAAATAATAAAATTTAAAATGACATATAAAAAAATAAAATGAGCTATAACTACAATTATAATTTTGAAATCACTATAGCTTTATATATATATATACACACAGACACACACACACATATATATATGAGCACATTTTTAGAAACCAGGTGAAATGGATTATTTTCTGGAAAAAAAATTATTCCAAAATTGTAACAAAAACCGTTGAAGAAATTGAAGTTGTAGTTAAATTTCCCCAAGAGGAATAAGTTTTTAAAAATAGCAACTTTATTATAAAGAACTTTAATCCACAAATCCTATCATGTATCCATATGAAATGTGTAATTAGTGGTTTTTTAGTATTTTTACAGTGTTCTGTGTCCATTAGCACAATGTTTTAGAATATTTTCATAACTCCAAAAAGCATTGTACTTATTAGTCATTCCCAGTTTTCCCCAAACCCTCCAGCCTTAGGCAAGCACTGATTTACTTTCTTTCTATAAATTTGCCGGCTCTACACATTTCACTTAAATGGAATCATTCAGTATGTGTGAGGCCCTTGTGATTTACTTCTTATTTTTCAGGTCCAACTATGTTGTAGCATGTATCAGTGCACTTTATTCTTTTTATGGCCAAATAATATTTCATTGTATGGATATACCACATTTGGGTTATCCTTTAATCAGGTGATCGATATTTGGACTGTTTTGCATTTTTTTTTTTTTTTTGCCTGTTATGAATAACCCTGCTATCAACATTTGTGTACAAATTTTTGTGTGGACATACATTTTCATTTCTCTTAGATATATACATAGGAACAGAATTGCTAAGTCATGTGATAACTATGTTTCATCTTTTGAAGAACTGCTAGACTGTTTTCCAAAAGGACTGTGCCATTTTACTTTCCCACCAGCAGTGTATGAGGGTTCCAATTTTTCCACACCCTCATCACCAACACTTTCATTATCTCTTTTTTATTTTAGCCATTCTCATTGGTGTGAAGTTGTATCAGAGAAATAGTTTGAACTGTGATATTTATAATCATACTTCACATATTTCACACTTTTGGGGAACAGATAATTCTATTTTTATGCAAAATGACCCAGATAGTAGAAATCTTAGGTATGAATAGCTACATAAAAATTTTAATTAGAATATGAATGTAGGGATAATTCCTTATTTGAAAATTGTATCAAGTTAACTTATAAGATTTAGGGGAACAATCTTGAAAGATTTAGCAAAAGTTTATGATAAAAGTCAACACCCATTAATGTTTTCTAAAAACCCCTCACACCATGACAAGTGAACTTTTCCTTTCAGTAAAGGCTGTCTTTCAAACTTTCTTTCAAGCAGCAACATTCCCTTTAAGTCAAGAATAAGAAAATATGTCTTTACTAATAAGAAAAAAAGAAATCCAAAAAATTGAAAAAGAGGAAAAATGAGATGAACGTAATCTCTGGAAAAATTTTTAAAAATCAACACTATTTATTTTATTTTATTGTATTGTATAGAGAGAGCATGCGAGCAAGAGAGAAGGGCAGAGAATAGAATCTTAAGCAGGCTTCATGTTCAGCACAGAGCCTGATATGGGGCTGGATCCCACAACCTTGGGAACCATGACCTGAGCTAAAATCAAGAGTTGAATGCTCAGCCGACTGAGCCACCTAGGAGCCCCCAAAGCCAGCACTATTAATAAGAGAATTTAATTTTACTGGATATAAGATCAACATTCAAATTGGCAATAGCCAATTAGATAATAAAAAATTTCTCTTTTATGGCCAATTCTATAAAGTACCCAAAGTGTTATTTAAGGACATAAAATTAGACATGAGTATAAGGCAGGATATGGGGAAGTATGAATATTACTAAAAAGTTACTTTTCTGATTTATTGTGTAAAATATAAACATACCATATTTAAAGTAGTACAGTCTTACTACAGGAAGAAACAGATTAACAGAATATAGAGTTCAGAAATGGATCCATACATATTTGAAAAGTTGGTAAGTGCTAGAGATGGCACTTTCAGCGGGGAAAGAAAGTTTAATTGGTTTCCTATATGGGAGGAAGACAAGGACTCTACTTCATCCCATATGCAGAAATCAGTTCTTTTTGAATTTTATACTAAGCACGAACAACTGTTTAATAAGAAAGAAAATATAGAAGAACATGGGTGCCTAGGTGGCGCAGGTGGTTAAATGTCCAGCTCTTGATTTTGGCTTGGGTCATGATTTCATGGTTGTGAGAACAAGTCCCACATTAGGCCTCACACGGATCATGGAGCATACTTGGGATTCTTTCCCTCTCTCTGCCCCTTCCCCACTTGTGTGCATATGTTCTCTCTCTCTGTGTTTCTCTCTCTCTCTCTCAAAAAAGATTATCTGTCTTTAGGATGTGTGAGGCTTTCTTTAACAAGTAAAAGAATGAACCTTTGAAGATAAAGACATCAAAGATAAAGGATTTGACTACCTCCGAAAGGAAAACTTAGGTTTAATAAAATACATCACAGACTGAGCCCATATATAAGTGACATAACTGGGAGATAGGTGCAATGTCCATAATATCCAGTGGATTCATGCCCAGAATATATAAAGGTGAAGATAATAGGACAGATGATACAAATGCAAATAAAATGAACAGTAGATATTAAGGCAGTTCACAACAGAGGAAAGAAAATTGGAATGGCTAATGAACTGAAAAAATTCTTAGTCTCATTTGCAGTGAAATGCAATTAAAAACTTATGAGCCATCAATTTTCACCCATTAGCTCAGGATCAGTTAAGTGTTAAAAATGCCGTTAAAAATGCATATCCTAGTATCCAGAAGGTATCAAGGTATTATTAGTCTAGAGAAAGTGGCACATTTGCCCAGGGAGATTTCTATAGGGATATTCATTTGGAAAAAAAATCTAAATATCCGTCAATAGGAGGCATGGATAAATAAGAAATAAAATAGTTTTATTAACAGAGAATTACCACATCTGCTTAGATTATTATCATTGGTGACTTTTTTTATACTTCAAGAAAAAAGTTATACTGTCTTATGCTTAGGAATTCTTTTAAGAATTTATGAACATGAATTATTTTAGTCCTCATAAGAACTCAGAAATCAGTACAATCACTATGTCCCTTTTACATAGGGGAATACTGAAGCATAGAGAAGTAAATAACTTAGCCACTTTCAAAGGTGGTAAATAGCAGAGCTATGATTGAAAGCTAGGATTTGAATTGCACTTGACTGCTCCATATTTCCCTATCCCATGCTGCCTTTTAATATATTTAAGTAAAGAGAGACCTCAGAAATGTAATGTGAAGTCAAAGCAGAATGATGTGTGTAGTGTGATCTCATTTACACCAAATTCATGATGGTAGTCACCTCTGGATGGGGTTGGTAGGGGAGGGAGCTCCAGGGATAGTGGGAAAAGGAAGCTTTATGGAACTTCATGTTTTTCCTTAAAGAATTATGTATATTTATAGCTTTTAAACACTTAGATTTAATGTATCCATATGTTTATTTTTACAAAAATAAAAACTGGAAGGATTGACCTAATTGTTTTAATCTGCATTTATTCTTGATACTGGTTTATAGTAGAAAAGGAAAGCAGTGGCCCTAGCACAAGGACTATGATTTAGTTTAGTTCTTTTTTTATTAATTTTTTAAAATTTACATTCAAGTTAGTTAGCATATAGTGCAACAGTGATTTCAGTTTAGTTCTGAAATGGCAGCAGATGAGCACCAGGCACTGGGTTAAGTCCGGACAATAGGGAGGTAGTGAATGGGTTTCATCTTCTGTCTTTAAGGAGATTAAAATTTTATAGAGAAAGAGATAAATAATTATAATTTAGTATGTTACATACAGATCTGTTTTCTTTTTGTTTTCCTCATCCCCACTTTCCCTCCAAATGCAAATAGGAGAAGGGGGAAACATTTTGATTTGGGGTATGGAAAACAGGCAATGAAACGTCATTGTTAATCCTACTCCCAGAGGGTAAACCTAGTGATCAGAGATTGTAGCTAATTCATAAATTTATATTAATCCATATGTTTAACTCAGTAATTGGTGAATAACTGGTACATTTTGCTCTCAAATTAACTAGCACCTGAATCCAAATTTCTGTTTAGCCATCTGGATGCCTTCCATTGGTTCTGTTTCTGCAACTGGTTACCAGAAGTCTATGGTAGTTTGACTGAGAGTACTGTATGAAGCCTTAAATTATTTTGTGCTAAAGAACTTTGACTTGAGAAATATTTTAATTTGTAGGAAATTTGGATCTCTAAAATTCAATTTTCTTTTTTTATTTTTTAATAATGTCTTTTTTTTTAAATTTATTTATTTTGAGAGAGGGCACCCATGAGCATGTGAGAGCAGGGGAAGGGCAGAGAGTGGGAGAGAATCCCAACTGGGCTCCATACCGCTAGTGCAGCCAGGGCTCGATCTCATGAACTGTGAGATCATGACCTGAGCCAAAATCAAGAATCAGACTCTTTTTTTTTTTAAACCTTTTTTTTTTTAAATGTTTATTTATTTTTGAGAGAGACACAGAGCATGAGCAAGGAAGGGGCAGAGAGAGAGAGCGAGGGAGATAGAATCTGAAGTAGACTCCAGGCTCTGAGTTGTCAGCACATTGTCAGATGCAGGGCTCAAACCCATGGACTGTGAGATCACAACCTGAGCCAAAGCCAGATGCTTAACCAACTGAGCCACTCTGGCGCTCCCCACTCCCCCACCTCCCAATTTTATTTTCATTGTGCTGAGTCCATTACGTTTTTTTAAAAACTAGTAATTTTCTAATATTGGTATAGTACAATTGTTTTTCTATGTTCTCTTTGAATCAGCGCTGTCTTGTATAAGTGTTTATCTTCTGTTTCTTATTTGTGAAAATCTTAATTTCCTAAAACCACATTGTCTTCAAATTTCTAGATTGACCATGAACTGTGAAATGATATTAGTGTTGATAGTATGAGAATCCCAGTGTCTTTTAAAGTCTGTCATAGTGTCTCTTAAAAAATAGTTACTGTTATTTCCTTTTACCCTAGTGAGAGAGGTTGTTTTCCATGGTAGCAGATTAGAGTCTGTTAGGTGAGAATCTTTTCCAAAAGGGCAAATGTGAATATCTTTTTTTTCCTGAAGTTATTTATTTTGAGAGAGCGAGAGAAAGAGCAGTAGAGGGGTAGAGAGAGAGGGAGAGAATCCCAAGCAGGCTCCACACTGTCAGTACAGAGCCTGACTTGGGGGCTCAACCTCATGAAACCGTGAGATCATCACAGGATGTTAAATGTAGTTAGATGATTAATCGACTGAGCCACCCAGGTGCCCTGCAAATGTGAATATCTTAAAAATCACTGAGAATGGGTAAATTTGAATACATTATAGTGAAAGGTGTTTATTTTACTTTGTAAATTTAACACTGGGATTATAATTAAGAATATTCCTAAAACAAAACATGTTATGCTGGATGGAGTTAGTTAAACTATTGGTCAAATCCTGTTGTGTGTGTACATAGTGCTGCTTTCTTGTTATGTAACCCTCTTGCCAGGCATAACATGAAGAGCCTGGTTACCGTTTGGTGGAACAATCCTGCTGGCTCAAGCCTCTGCCCAGAAATTTAGTTCAATCTTTTTCTGGACAGTCTAGAATGTACCCAAGGGGAATTTAATACTAAAGGAACAAACAATATTAAATTTAATGAAAATGTTAAAAGTTACATTAATTTACGGCTTCACATTAAACATGACTAAATTATAATAGCACTGTCCAATAGAAATATAATGCAAGCCACAAAAGGGAGCTATATGTGTAATTTAAAAATTTCTTATGGCTAAATTGAAAAAGTAAAATGTAACAGGTGAAATTACTTTTAATACTGTATTGTATTTAACCTAATATATGTAAAAATTACCCTTTCAAATTATTAGTGAGATATTTTACAGTCTTTTTCATGTGCCATCTTTGAACTTTGGTTTATATTTTATATTTATACCACATCTCAATTTGGACTAGCATATTTCAAGTGCATAGTGCTCACATATGTCTTCCATATTCTATAGCACAGACTTAGAGCATCTGAAAAAACACTTGGTTTTATATAATTCTCCTTCTGTTACTTTTCATTAAAGTTGCTTTGAGTTTCTTTTTTTCTTCTATTACTTCACCTGTTTGTGGTGAAGGCTTTACTGTTGATCATTGGTAACCTGAGACCCTATACCCATTCCTACATTTGACAGAGTATTTCTGCAGTTTTGTAGTGTTCTCTGATACCTGAAACCTTTATATATTAAAGTATAAAGTTTTTTCCTATAAACTTTTAATCTGAATATTGATTCCTGCTTTTTATCAGAATATCAGATTTAGACCTTTTGCATGGATATCATTGCCATTATCATCTCTCCCATCCCATTAGGGTAACTAACACACCTCTCTCTCCTTTCTGGTTTTAAGTCATTCCTCTGAGCCAGAGGAATTTCTTATATGATGACTGTTTTATAATAGGAAGTCCAACATCTTACTTTATGGGGATTGGGTGACTATTCTCTAAGATGCTGATTGCTTAAAGATTTTCAAATCACTCAATTTTTCTCCACTTTCACCCCCATAGATACTATTTGAGAATGAACATATTGCAAAATAAAGCCATATCTGAGGTACAACACATATGACTTTACATTTTGATATCCTGCTGGTTTTACTTTCCTTAGATGAGGGACGTTTATGAAGATTATTCTCAGCAAATGAATTTATAACCTCTAATACTGGCTGTCTCTGTGTCCCAAAACCTGCAGAAAAATCTTCTGCATTTTATTTCAAACACTGCCAGACTTTGCTCTTGTAATGAGATTATTTGAACTCTGAATATATAAATGTTCAGGGTTGCCTGGGTGGCTCAGTTTTTTAAGCTTCTGACTCCTGATCTCGGCATAGGTCATGATCTAATGGTTCATGAGATCAAGCCCCATGTTGGGCTGTTGCCAACAGCGTGGAGCCTGCTTGGGATCCTCTCTCTCTCTCTCTCTCTCTCTCTCTCTCTCTCTCTCTCTCTCTCTCTCTCTCTCTGTCCCTCTCTCCCTCCCTCCCTCCCTCCATCCATCCCTCCTCCTCTCCCCTCCTCCTCTCCCCTCCTCCTCCCTCTCCCCACCACTTTGTTCACCCATGCTCTTGCTCACTCCCTCTCTCGCTTTGTCTCAAATATTTACCTGTTTTCTTACCTTAATTATTTAACTTTCATACCTGTTTTGAATTTTCAGTCTTTCTTAGCATACCTCTTTGTTACTTCATCTCCCTTCTAGCTGAATCTCAGTCCCATTCTGTTTTCTTCCCAGCCCTAATATCCAGGCATACCCATTATTGTTGGTGGGTATTGCCTAACACAGTGAACACATAGCATTTGTTAAGGTAACAGTTTTAGCACCAGTAGACAGCCTTAGGCATGGAATTAGCATTGGAGGACCTGGTAAGGTGTTTAAATGAAGCAAAGGATAGGGGCACCTGGGTGGATCATTCGGTTAAGCATCCGACTTTGGCTCAGGTCATGATCTCATGGTTCGTGGGTTCAAGCCCCGTGTCAGGTTCTGTGCTGACAGCTCAGAGCCTGGAGCCTGTATCAGATGTGTCTCCTGCGGTCTCTGCCCCTCCCCCACTCATGCTCTGTCTCTGTCTCAAAAATAAATAAACTTAAAAAAATTTTTTTTAACATCAAACTGATAAAGCTTTTATTTAAAAACATTTGTGGAGGGGGCGCCTGGGTGGCTCAGTCGGTTAAGCGTCTGGCTTCGGCTCAGGTCAGATCTCAAGTTCGTGGGTTCGAGCCCCATGTCAGGCTCTGTGCTGACAGCTAGTTCAGAGCCTGGAGCCTGCTTCCGGTTATGTGTCCTTCCCTCTCTGCCCCTCTCCCCCTCATGCTCTGTCTCTCTCTGTATCAAAAATAAATAAAACATTAAAAAGATAAATAAAAACATTTGTGGAGTTTTAACTACAGAGGTAGAATGCACACTTTCTTACATATTACAACCACATGTTAAGACAATAGACTTCAATAAAAATTACTTTCAAACACATTTTGTATATGGGGGATTTGCTTTATCCCCTAATGCTCCAGGTTAGAGACCATTGAGCATGCATTCCTTTGCAAAACTTAATTTTCTTTTGAACCCTGCATTGACCTTAGGTTTAACATCATTCCATATCCAGTCTACTTTGCCCACACAAGATATTGCAACTAAGCAAAACTGTTCCAGAGGCCTCATAAATTGTATGAGCAGCTCATTTTAGGCCTGAGGGAGTAAATTGAAGAGAGCTAGTCTGTCATATTGTTTTAGGCTGTTTGCCACAGAAATTCAGGATTTGTTCTAGATTGATTGAACTAGTTAAGGTGGTGTCTGTGTGTGTATTATAAAATATATACATATAATTTGTATTATATTATTATAGTGACCTTTACCAAGTTGTCCCTTTATTTTAGTTCCTGATGCCATGCTGTAGTTAATATACTTAAAGTGTGTTTGATGTTGTGGGAGGTACAGGGGAGAAAACCGATTAGGTGCTCTCTAAGTACCAAATGTTTCACTAGGGACATTCACATTTTTTTTTCAGTTTTATGTTTTTATTCACCATTTTACAACTACAGATTTAACACTTTTTCTTTTTCTTTTTTCTGTTTTTTAGGGGGGAAAAAACAGCATGTAATTTCTGTCCTTGACGGAATGTATTAAATAAGCAAACACCCCCAACAAGCAAAACAAGTACTATAATGTAAAAATCTTAAAAAAAAGAAACCCCTCTCACATGCATAAATGAAAGATTCACACAAAGAACTCACATCTTTTCAAGCTTCAATAGTAAATGTTTTGCTACTATGTATTAAATACTGCATGGTTTGCCCAAGCTAAGATGAAACCACATCATGAATCAATAAGCATTTGCATTTTCTTTCATTATCTAATCAAAGTCATGCCTACTGCACCTCTAAACATTTCATTAAATCCAATTATACAGCAAACACTCCCAAAATAAACTTAGATTGTATTGAAATTTTTTTTTTTAAATGAAGCAAAGAGTATTCTTATTCTCCCATCTACTGGGACCATTCATCCTGTTTAATTTCATAGTTGGTAATTTTGGTCACCGGTGTGTTGGCCAGATTTCTGAGTTAGAGCCAGGTATAGCTAGTGAACACCAGGAAGCATGTGGTAGTAGATGACTGTGAACAAAACTAAAAACTGGTACAAGAGTGATTTAAGACTAGAGCAAAGGAACGCTAGATTTGTTTTTCTTTTATTTTCTTTCCTATGAATGGATAGTTTGTCCTGTTTACTGCCATGGCACTGATGTTCAAAACTGCCAGTTTAACTTCATCTTTAAGTATTTACTGAGATCAGTGAAGTTCCAGGTACTTTCTCAGCAGTGACCAATTTCAAGCAATGGTTTCTTGTCATTACTCTTTATTTATTTTTAAAAATTTTATTATTTATTTTTTAATGTTTTTGAGAGAAAGAGAGAGAGAGAATATGAGTGGGGGGGGTTGGGAACACAGAATCAAAAGCAGGCTCAGGCTCTGAGATGTCAGCACAGTGCCCAATGCAGGGCTCTGTCCCATGAACTGTGAGATCATGACCTGAACCGAAGTTGGACGCTTAACTGACTGAGCCACCCAGGTGCCCCTTGTCATTCCTCTTCAAATATGCAGGAGCTCACTGCTGCCTTCAGGTCCAAGTAAGAGGCCTGTTTAGTTTTTGAGGTTCTGCAGTAGAGACTGGAAAACTGATCACCAGTGGTACCAGTTTGACTCTTGTTTTATTTGGTCCCCTCAGTGTTAGTCTGTAGCATGTTTCAAAGAAGTTGAGTTGTCATTATTAATCATTCAGGAGATCTTGAAATTTTAAATTTAAGCTTTTTTTTTCTTTCTCCAAATTAGAAGATGTATCAACCTTGTTCATTGCAAGTTGGACCTTAGAGGGGACTTTGGCTCTTACAGTTCTCATTACTCCCTGTTGTCTCCTGGGATTTTGTTATACCAGGTCCTTCTTACTCATTTTTATTAACTATCCAGTCTCTATAGATAATTGACCGTGCAGCCACTCTTCTAGATAGTCTGGTATCTCACTACTCTAAACTTTATTTCTCTTCTTTGATATGAACCTTTTTGTACAGCCAAGAAGATATCCTTAAAGTCTATTTATTAACATGACTTACAGATTATTTCATGGATTGGTTCATGTTTATTTCTTTAGCCTTAGCTCTTGCCATTCACTCCAGTAATGTTACACCCCAGCCATATCTACCCCCCCACCAGTGTTGTGCTCTGTTGTTTCTGGTCTTTCAACACACTCTAATCTCTGGATGCTGTTTTGATCTTACTCTCATTCTGTGTCCCCACTGCTTTCACCTCCCACCCCTTTTTGGTTAATTCCTGTTAATTTCTTGTCCTAGTTTATTTTTTATTTTTTAATTTTTACTCATTTTTGAGAGACAGAGCATAAGTAGGGGAGGAGCAGAGAAAGAGGGAGACACAGCATCCAAAGCAGGCTCCAGGCCCCAAGCTGTCAGCACAGAGCCTGATGCGGGGCTTGAACCCACAAACTGCGAGATCATGACCTGAGCCGAAGTCAGGCACTTATCTGACTGAGCCAGCCAGGCGTCCCTCATGTCTTAGTTTGGATGTCACATCCTTCAGAAAGCTTTCCCTATTCCTATAGGCTTAGCCTAGGTAATCATCCTGTGTATTTCCAAAACTGCCTGTATTTAACCTGTTCTCAGCACTTGCAACTGCCTTTGGTAGTCTGCTTTCCAAACCTTCTATAGACTATTTAAGAGGGTATCTTCTTCACTTTTGATTCCTGGGGACTGTCATAGAATAGGTGTAGAGTGAATATTTCTTAAATGGATGACTTCTTTCTCTAAGTTCTTTAAAATTTTTTTTAATGTTTATTTATTTTTGAGAGAGGGTGCGATCAGGGGAAAGACAGAGATGGGGGAAGAAAAGGATCTGAAGCAGCCTCCGTGCTGGCAGCAGAGAGCCCAAAGCAGTGCTCAGACTCATGAGATTATGACCTGAGCCAAAGTCCGATGCTCAACCAACAGAGCCACCAGGTGCCCTTTTCTTTAAGTTCTTTTAATAATTTTTTTCCTTACAGACATAGAGAGTGAGTGAACACAAGTGAAGGGCGAGAGAGAGGGAGAGAGAGAATCCCAGGCAGGTTCCACACTATTTGTTTGGAACTGATATCAGACCCAATGTGGGTGCCTATCACAGGAAGTTCCTAATTGGGTTCTGTGAGTAGTCTCCTCTCCTACCATCTCTTCTCTAAACAGTAGCCAGGTAGTTTTTGTTTGTTTGTTTGTTTGTTTGTTTTAAGTTTCCAAAGCTAGAGTCCAGGCAGGTTAAATGACTTACATGAAAACAGAAGCTATTATTAGTAGAGCCAAATTTTAATTATAGATCTTGTCTCAAAGCTTTGTCTTGTGGACCACAAATTCTTAATGTGATGGCTTACAAACCCATAAGAAGGACATTACTTTAAAATTTCCCCTAGGCAGTTTTCCAAGGGGATATGCCATTCATACTATTTATAATCACTTTTTAAGAGCAGTTTTAAGTTCACTGCTAAACAGAGCAAAAAGTACAGAGATTTTCCATACACCTCTTGCTCCCACACTTGCACAGCATCACCTCCATTATCATCATCCCTACTAGAGTGGTATATTTGTTACAACTGATAAGCCTCTGTTGACACCTCATTATCCCTATGTTCTTTGTTTATATTTGGGTTCATTCTTGGTGTTGTACATTCTGTGAGTTTAGACAAATAGGTACTGACGCGTATTCACCATTATAGTGTCATATAGAATAGTTTCGCTGTCCTAAACATCTTTGATGCTCTGCCTTCACATCTCTCCCTCCCCCCAACCCTTGGCAACAACTGATCCTTTTACTGTCTATAGTTTTGTCTTTTCCAGAATGTCATATAGTTGGAATTATATAGTACGTAACCTTTTCAGACTGGTTTCCTTCACTTAGTAATATCCATTTAAGGTTTACCCATGTTTTTTGATGGCTTGATAGCTCATTTCGTTTTAGTACTGAATAATCTTCCATTGTCTGGATGTACAACATTTTACGAATCCATTCATCTTTTAAAAGACATGTTGGTTGCTTCCAAGTTTTAACAATTATGAATAAAGTTGGTACAGACATCCGTGTACAACTTTTACTGTCGACATAAGTTTTCAACTCCTTTGGGTGAATGCCAAGGAGAATGACTACTGGATTATATCGTTGAGTATGTTGAGTTTTGTACGAAGCTGCCACACTGTCTTCCAAAGTCACTATTCCTTTGCCCAGTCCTACCAGCAGTGAATGAGACTTCCTCTTGCTCCATATCCTCCCCAACATTTGGTATTGACAGTGTTCTGGGATTTGACTATTTAGAAAGGGCAGTCTGCTAATTTTTATTTTAGGTAGATCATGCTATTCTCTTTTTTAGAACCTTCACATTCTATTTAGTGTCCCATTCTACTTGGAATAATATCCCAAGTTCTTTTCATTGTGCAAAAGAAAGGCCTTACATGATCTGGTCCTTGGGACCTCTTCAAACATGTTTTATCATTTCCTCTCTCATTCATTGCAGTTGAGATATTTTGGTCATCTTCATATTCTTCAAACCTCCAGCTTTCGACCACAGGGCCTTTGCAGTTGGTCTTGCCTTTCCTGGAATTTTTCACATCTAGGTATCTCCATGCTTTACACCTTCATTTCATTCAGGACTCTGCTTAAGTACAACCTTATTAGAGGTGCTTCTCTGATTTCCCCGTAGAAAAATAGCACTTGCTGTGTAGCTGTCTTTTCCTATACCCTGCTTACGTTTTTTTCTGCTACTACGTAATATTCATGTGTATTTGTGTATATATATATGCATGTGTGTGTGTACACACACACACACTTATAAATAAGATATACATGTTTGTCTGCCTTTACTAGAATGTATGTATTCTAGTACATACATATTCTAGCTCCATGAGGGGATATTTCTGTATACCTGTAGAATAGGACCTGGTATTAGATGGTATTTAGTAAATGTTGAGTGAATGAATGTATTATACCAAAAAATGTTTTAACATTACTGATTTAGAATATAATGGTAGGATACAACCATATATATAAGAAAGGCTTAGTTTTATTTTTTTTCACAACTTGTAAGTTTTGTGAGGATAAGGATTTTCTTCTTTGCTGTAGCCTCATGTCTAGAAGGTTGCCTTGTGGCAATATATGTTTAATAAATAATTACTGAACAGGGATGTCTTTATTATGAAAACAACCAAATTCTACTGTATGTGAAAGTAATGTTGAATAGAACTAAAAGTAGACTATAAAACTCCAAAGTTGGGGGACAGGGGAAAAGGAAGAGTGATAGTACTACCTTGATTAGAATCTCTGGGTCTCTTTACACCCATTTATCTCCACCATTTGCCAACTACCCCATGCCACCATCTTCACTTGTCTGGACTACTCTAATGTACCGTTCCACCTTCTAATTCCAGATATATCATGCTTTAGTTCCTTCTCTACAGTTAAAATTTTTTTTAATGTTTATTTTTTAAAGAGAAAGAGACCGAGCATGAGCAGGGGAGGGGAAGAGAGAGGGAGACACAGAATCTGAAGCAGGCTCCAGTCTCTGGGCTGTCAGCACGGAGCCTGATGCAGGGGGTCGAACTTGCGAACCACAAGACCATGACCTGAGCCAAAGTTGGACGCTCAACCAATTGAGCCACCAAAGCACCCCATCATTCTCTATAGTTTTAAAATGGAAATATGTTGGAAATCACTTCTCTCCTGACAAGCATTTCAGAGTAGCTGTTGTATGTAGAATAAAATTCAGATTCTTTAACTTGGCCCATTTGTAAACTGGGTCTGGCTTGCCTACCTCTTAGTCTCAGGCAATTCTTCAATATTTTCCAATGTTACAAACTTTCAGTTTTTATAAGGCACCAAGTTCTTTGCTGCCATATAGTCTTTCTCCCAGTCTTTCACTGGGGCAATTCCTTTGTATTATTTAAATAAGAGCATGTCAGATATTATAAGCAGTTATCTTTGAAAGCCTTACCTACCCTCACTGCTGTTGGAGTTGCTCATGGAGTTGAAGTGGGGCAGGGAAGAACAGAACCACAGTTTGTAATTGTATGTGTAGTTAACTGTGTTGTTTGCCATTGTATTCATACCACTAAGTATGGGGCTTGGCGCCTAGTAGGTGCTCGGTAAACATGTGTTTAATGTGTGAAATAACTATAACAAAAGATGGAAAACAAAAAATAAACATGGAAAGAAAAAAAATCCCAGAAAACATAAAAACAAGACAACATATGCTTATTAAAACAATAAATGTCCACAATATAAGCTCAGCTATTAAGCAAGACTCAGATAAAACATAAAACTCAGCTCTACAATGAATGTTATTAGAAACACATCTGGACCAAAATTACTAGGAAGGTTGAAAGTAAATGGATATAGTCCAAACAAGATATTAGGCAAATATAAACAAGAAATTAATCAGTGGATGGTATTACTAGACAAAGCTGATTTAAAAGGAGTAAACACCAGGTGAAGAAAGAGAGGTACTTTGTAATACTCAAAGATACAGTTACTAATATAAAGAGATCTACAAATCTTTATTTCTAAACAGAAGCATTGGAATATGTGAAGTGAAAATTAAATCCAAGGAGGGAGAGAGAGAAATACAGCATTAATGGGAGACTTCTTTTAGAGGCGCCTGGGTGGCTTAGTTGGTTAAGCATCCGGCTTCCGCTCAAGTCACAATCTCACGGGTTCGTGGGTTTGAGCCCCTTGTCAGGCTCTGTGCTGACAGCTAGCTCAGAGCCTGGAGCCTGCTTCAGATTCTGTATCTCCTTCTCTCTCAGGCCCTCCCCTGCTCACACTGTCTCTCAAAAATAAGTAAAAAACATTAAAAAAAAATTTTTAAATGTCTTTTAGACCTTGTCTTATCCAAGAGATAAATAAGTAGACAGTTGAATCATATAATCAATAAATCTGAAATATAAATATACTCTTATTGTAAAAAAAAAAAAAGCACCTTTTCAATTTCCCATGGAACATTTGAAAAAATAAGTACTATAGAGGCACCTGGGTGGTTCAATCAGTTAAGCATCTGACTCTGGCTCAGGTCATGATCTCATGACTTGTACGTTTGAGCTCATAGCTCGGAGCCTGGAGCCTGCTTCAGATTCTGTGTGTCTCTCTCTCTGCCCCTCCCCTGCTCATGCTCTGTCTCTGTCCTTCAAAAATAAATAAGCATTAAAAATTTTTTATAAATTTATTTAAATAAGTACTAGAAAGAAAAATGGAAAAAAAAGTAAAAATATTATCAACCACATACTCTACAATGAAATTTTAAGTTAATAACAAAAGCCAAGACCTAGAAACCAAATCACAAAATCTTCTCAAACCTCAAAACAAAAGCCTCAGAGTGCCTGGGTGGCTCAGTTAGTTGGTTGAGTGTCTGACTTTTGGTTTTGGCTTGGGTTGTGATCTCACAGTTGTGGAATTGAGCCCCATGTCAGACCCTGCACTCAGTGTGGAGTCTGTTTGGGATTCTCTCTCTTCTCTCTCTGTCTCTGCCCCTTTCCCACTTGTACGTGTGCACTCTCTCTCAGAATAAATGAACTTTAAAAAAATAAAAAAGATAAATAAAAATTACAACTTCATTCTATTTTATGTGACTTTCTATGTTGCAGTCCTTTACAGTGATATAAATCAGTTACTTCATAAAATACAACCACCGGGCTGCCTGGGTGGTTCAGTCAGTTAAACATCCGACTTTGGCTCAGTCATGATCTCTCGGTTCATGAGTTTGAGACCTGCATTGGGCTCTGTTCTGACAGCTCAGAGCCTGGACCCTGCTTTAGATTCTGTATCTTCCTCTCTCTTTGAACCTTCCCTGCTCTCACTCTCTCGCTCTCTCTCAAAAATAAACAGTAAAAATATAAAAATAATAAAATAAAATATGACCACCAATTTGATAAGATTTTCTTGACAACTTTCGATTCTTCTTTGGTTGTGGTAGATATTAAATTAGAAGCATCTTGGGATTGGGAGTTGTGAATGTAATCACTTAACGTTGCCAAAAGCAGATATACCAAGAAGTGGTAACTGATAACAAAACAGGAGACAAAAGAATTACCAATTAGAATGGCACAGCATCCTGGAGCTGCCCTTTCATGTAGGAGGAGATGGCCAAAAACATCATAATGGCCCCATGTTGGTGAGACATGTTGTATGAAGTTCTGAATAGTGGCTATGAGTCATCACAACTCCTGACATGTAGAAGGCATGGGCTGTAAAGAGACGAATACTGTGTAATCTCATGTATATGTGAAATCTAAGAAAGAGGGACTTGGCACCTAGGTGGCTCAGTCAAGCATCTGACTTCGGCTCAGGTCATGATCTCATGGCTTGTGAGATCGAGCCTGGTGTCATGCTCTGTGCTGACCGCTCAGAGCCTGGAGCCTGTTAGGATTCTGTGTCCCCCTCTATCTGCCCCTCCTCCACTCAGGACGTCTCTCTCTCTCAAAGATAAACATTAAAAAAAAAAAAAAGCTGAACTCCTACTAGAAACAGAATAGTGGCTGCTGAGGAGTGGGAGAAACTGGGAAATGTTGGTCAAAATGTACAGAGTTTGTTATGAAGGATGAGTAGATTGTAGGGATCCTAATAGGCAGCATGGTGATTATCATTAACAATATTGTATATCTAAAGTTTGCTACATAAATCTTTAATGGTCTCATTACCACAACAAAAAAAGCTGAATGATATGTTAGTTAAGGTGAGTATGGTAGCCATTTTACAGTGTACTCATGTATCAAAACAATGTTGTACACCTTAACTGTATACAATTTTTGTTTGTCAAATGCACCTGAATAAGGTTGGAGAAAAAATAAAGTATGGACTTTAGAATCTGGCAGACCGGGAGTTGAGTATGACTTGGAAACAAAGGTTTCTTGAACATTTTGAGCTTTAGTTTCCTCATCATGTAAAAAGGAATTTGTAATGAAATGAATTAGTTTAGATTGATCTTGGCACACATAAGACACCTTTCACTGCTTTTGTATGTTATACTATTTACTGAGACAGTGAAGCATGAAACAAATTATAGGGACAGAACTTAAAAATTGGGGTTTTTTAAATATGCTTTAGTCAGCTGGAAAATAAATTTTATATCAGCCCTTCATTCTTGGTTATTCATAACTAAAGTCTTGCTACATTTCATTTTTTAAAAAAATATAATTAACATACAATAAAACGCACAGGTCTTATATTTTCAGTTTGCATCTAACTTTGAATATTAATGTGGTAGTGTCTTTTCATTTGCATTGAACTACAGAGTAATGAGGTGCTAAATATATCTGATAACTGATAATTTACAGATAATTATGTTAAGAAATCATTTTATAGGAAGTTCAAGTTATTTCAAAGACCTGTGTTAATTTGTAGTCATTGTTGGTCTGTATTAACTCAGCAGTGTTTTTTTAGTAAATTATATTTATTTGTGGCCTGTCAAACAAAAATTTCTACACATAGCTTCCATTTGTTAGTACATATTTTATGTGACATTAAAAAGGTAGTCTTCTCAAGTTTCTTTTTATTTATCTCCTTTGGGGAGCCTAATATACTTCTGTTCCTTTGTTTTGTTGATTAACACAAAGTGTTACTTTAGTTTCAGGTATACATCATAGCAATTCCACAAATCTGTATTTTTGCTGTTCTCAGTACAAATGTAGCTACCGTCTGTCACCATATAAGGCTATATTCCCTATGCTGTACCTTTTATCCCTGTGATTTATTCCACTACTGGAAGCCTGTATTTCCCACTCCCCTTCACCTACTTTGCCCAACCCCCTACCCTCATCCCCTAAGAGAAGCTGGGAGTTTACTTGTGTTTGGTTGAGAAGTAATGAGAATAGAGGAACATTTGTCCTTTCTAGATTAGGACTCTCTCTTCATAAGCAGAAAACTCTTTTGTATTCCTTTCCTCTCTTTAGGTGAGCCTCTTTTTGTTGCATGTTTCTTGATATTTCCTGTTAAACCTTAACTTTCCCTTTTCGGTTATTTTGGAATATACCGTTATGACCTTTTTATTAATTCTGAAGTAATTCAGTTCACTTCTCTACAAACCAAGTTGTTTACTTACTGGTTTGTGACATAATTTTACTGACTAAGCCATATCTGTCTTAGCAAACATGAATGTTTATTCAGAATAGTATTTTTCTAAGAAATATGGTATTTCTTAGATATATATATGGTATTTCTTAAATATATATATGGTATAAACTTCATATATAGCCATTGATCCAAATTTTGGAGAACTTTATGAAGGCTAAATTAAATCTTCTGTTAGCAGATAAAACATAATTGTTAATTTTTGACTCTTAATTGTGAAAATGTAATATTAATATCTAATATATATGTTACAGGCATATAAAATGTAATACATACTATGATCATAAGGAAGTAGACTAGCAGTGATTAGTACTATTAGATTTTAAATTTAGAGTATATTTCTAATTATAGCTGTCTTTAAAAGAACATTTTTAAGGGCACATGGGTGGCTTAGTCAGTTAGGCATCTGACTTCAAGCTCAGGTCATGATCTCATGGTTTGTAGGTTCTCAAGCCCCATGCCAGGCTCTGTACTCACTTCAAAGCCTAGACCCTGCTTCAGTTTTTGTGTCTCCCTCTCTACCTCTCCCCTGCTTGTGCTCGTGCATGCTCTCTTGTTCTCTCTCTCAAAAATAAACATAAAGGGACGCCTGGGTGGTTCAGTCAGTTAAGTGCCTGTCTTCAGTCATGATCTCGCGGGTCCGTGAGTTCAAGCCCTGTGTCAGGCCCTGTGCTGATGGCTCAGAGCCTAGAGCCTGCTTCAGATTCTGTGTCTCCCTCTCTCTCTGCCCATCCCCCTCTGTCTCTCTCTCTCAAAAATATATAAACATTTAAAAAAAACTTTTAAATTAAAAAACTTTAAACATTTTAAAAATTAGAATGAAATTTGTGATTACAAGCATCTTAAATTAAGTAGAAAAAAATCTAAAGAAAATGACAAAAGTAAATTCTATGAGATTTCATAATTTATTAAACCAACCAGTTTTGCTCAAGATTTGTGTTCTAACACTTTCAAAATTAAATGTAACCAATGTTATTTTGAAAGAATGTGCTACTTAATAATATATACATTATTGATCCTGTTGTTTGTTTTGAACTGATTATTTGTACATGAATTATCAACAAAAAGTGCTTATACTAGGTTAATTTTCCTCTGATAGTGTGGTTTTGCCTACCTTTCCTGTCTAGCATATACCCTCAGTTAATATTTATGAAATTTCATTTGATATTAATAATAGCTTAAGAAACATAACCAGGAAAGTAAAATTTTTAAGGAGTTTGTATCTGCTACAAATATGTTATATGTAATTTTATAATATATAATGTGTATAACATTTAACAGATCATGTATAGATAATATGTGCATATGTGCACACATATACGCCCTGACATATATATGTACACAAGGCCAAATAGCAAACTTTAAATCTGTTTCTGCTATTGTGGCATCATCATGCCTCTAATTATCCAGCCCTAAACCTTGATGTCTCAAGGCCTCCTCCTCTCTGTCTCAAGAGCCCCAAATCCAATTAGACTTCTGAGTATTTTTCTTCATATTCTTTCACATAGCCCATTTAAACCCCAGAGCCCTACTTCAGATACTTACGTCTCTCTCTCTCTCTCTCTCTCTCACCATTGTAATAATTTCATATTGGTTTCCTTATATCAAATCTGACCCTGATGCCCTTTCATTATCTGCAGTAGAGATTAAAAAATGGATTCTGTTTTTTAAACTTTTTATTTATTAAATAACATTTCAAACACATGCAAAAGTAGAACACCATATGGATTGAACTTGTGATAGATAGCTCCCTATTCCTTCAACATGAAATCCAGACTTTAGGCAACTTAATATATAAATCAGAATTTTCTATATCCTGGTTCCAACTTGCCTTTCCAGCTTTGTTTTCTATTATAATGTCAGTGTTCTAGCAATACTAGGTTACTTACTAATTAGGGGCTTCTGAAAATGCTCTGGAAATTCCATGCATCCTCTTCACACTGTGACTGCTCATAGTGCTCTATCTTCATTGCCCTTCTTTTCAGCCCCATGTGTGGAAACTCTGCAGTTTAACATGCAATTTAAGTACAAGCTCTTCAGGAAGGCTTCTCTGACATTTTTCATTTCCACTCTGACTCTCCCAGTTGTAGTGTTTCCTACCTCTCATATTTATTCAACAAATATTTACTGCGAGTATACTATGTTCTAGGCCATTATTGGATTCCTCACATCTGTTTCTCCTACGATAATAGAGGTTCCATGATGTTAGGAACCATATTGTCTTCATTTTTTAGATACTGTGCATTTAGTACACACACCTTCAGTTATTTTCAAGTAAATTATTCTATAATAAAATTATATGAATACTTTGAAAGTTTCTGTTTTTATATCAAAAAGTAAAACATGTTTTAAAAGTGTAGAAAATAGAGGGGGCACCTGGGTGGCTCAGTCAGTTAAGCCTCCAACTTCGGCTCAGGTCAGATCTCACGTTCGTGGGTTCGAGCCCCGCATCGGGCTCTGTGCTGGCAGCCAGCTCAGAGCCTGGAGCCTGCTTCCGGCTCTGTGTCTCCTTCTCTCTCTGCCCCTCCCCCTCTCATGCTCTCTCTCTCTCTCTCTCTCTCTCTCTCTCTCTCTCTCTGTATCAAAAATAAATAAATAAAAACATAAAAAAAATAAAAAAAAAGAAATTGCTTGTTAAAAGTGTAGAAAACAGAGATAAGGACAAAGAAGAAAATTAAAATCATCTCAGAAACCTAGAGATAGGGGCGCCTGGGTGGCTCAGTTGGTTAAGTGGCTGACTCTGGATTTCAGCTCAGGTCATGATCTCATGGTTCGTGAGTTCAAGCCCCACATTGGGCTCGAGTGGACGTTGTGGAGCCTGCTTGGGACTGACTCTCTTTCTCTTTCTCTCTCTCTGCCCTTCCCTGCTCTCTCATTCTCTCAAAATAAATAAAAAACAAAAAAAATGATAGCCTAAAACACCTAGAAATGATAGCCTAAAACATTTTGAACATTTTGCATTGATGTATTCTATTTATTTATTTTTTTACTTATTTTTTTAATGTTTATTTGAGAGAGAGAGACAGAGCACAATCAGGGGAGGGGTAGAGAAGAGAGGGAGACACAGAATCCAAAGTAGGCTCCAGGCTCTGCGCTATCAGCACAGGGCCTGACACGGGGCTTGACCTCAGGAACCGCAAGATCACGACCTGAGCTGAAGTTGGAGGTTTAACTTACTGAGCCACCCAGGTGCTCCTATTCTATTCATTTTTTAATTATCTGTATTCTCATTCTGCTCCCTCTTTGTCTCATCTGTGCTCCTCTCCATACCAGAAACCACTCTTTTCACATGGATTTTTGGCAACAGATTATATATTTCTGTTTAACAAACTATCCCAAAACATTTTCTCAGTTTCTGTGAGTCAAGAATTTGCAGCAGCTTAGCTTAATTGTTCTGACTCAGGGTTTTTCATGAGGTTGCAATTAAGATGTCACATGAGGCTGCAGTCATCTGAAGGCTTGACTCAGCTACAGCATCTGCTTCCAAGATGGCGTAGTCACACTGGCTGTTGTTGGCAGCAGGCCTTAGTTCCTTGCTATTGGTACTTCTCCATAGGCCTGCTTCAGTGTCCTGATGACATAACAGTTGGCTTCTCCCAGATTGAGTGATCCAAGAGTGGGCAGGATAGAAGTCACTGTGAATTTTATGACCTAGCCTCAAAAATCCTACTTTGTGATTTCTGCAGTGTCCTCCTGGTTACACACATCAACACTGTTCATTGTGGGGGGAGACTATACAAGGGTATAAATGGCAAGAGATGTGAGGCTCATCAGGACATCTTCAAGGCTAATGCCGGTTGTCTGTCTCTATTCTAGAATTGAGCAGCACAGAGGCGAAATAAAGAAGTGAAGTAGCTTTTAGTTTTTTCCAGATTGGGAGTTTAGAGTGTAGCATTGCCATTTTATTTCAAAATGACAAAGAATATAGGGCACCTGGATAGCTCAGTTGGTTAACCTTCTGACTTAGGCTCAGGTCATGATCTAGTGGTTCGTGAGTTCGAGCCCAACCTGCAGTCTCTCTGCTGACAGCTCGGAGCCTACAGGCTGCTTCAGACTCCGTCTCTCTCTCTCTCTCTCTCTTTGCCCCTACCCAACTCACACTCTGTCTCTCTCTCTCAAAAATAAACATTAAAAAAAATAGACTTTACAAAATGACAAAGTATGAGAGACTTAAACTCTTATAAGGATGCTTTCCAAAATCAAATTTTAGTGGTGTCTTCACAAATTATTAGCTTTCAGATTTTTCATATATTCAATTATCTGAAGAACTTCAAACATAAATAATAGTTTATTATTAATCTTTAATAATACTTACGTATAACACAACCGTGTTAAGATGTTTTCATGTTTACAACTTTCACTCCTCACAACATTGCTTCTCACTGACAAATGAGATTTTAAGTGTCAGAGTAGGATTGCGCTCCAGGCAGTCTTATTTCAGAACCAAGCTCCTAAACTATGCCATTGAATTGCAATCTTTCAGTATCCTTGGAACACAGAGGATATAGAAGTATACCACAACTTCATGTAAATTAAAAAGACTTAGGGTATCTGGGTGGCATCTTATTGAACATCAACTCTTGATTTTGGCTCAGGTTATGATCGCAGAGTCATGGGATCAAGCCCCACATAGGACTCTGTGCTGAGCATGGAGCCTGCTTAAGATTCTCTTTCTCTCTCTCTCTCTTTCTCTGCCCCTTTCTCCTGCTCCTCCTCTCTCTAAAAATAAAACATAAAAATAAAGGGTGCTGGGTGCTCAGTCGGTTAAAGGTCTTTCTTTTGATCTCAGCTCAGGTTACGATCCTAGGGTTCATGAAATTGGGTCCTGCATAGGGATCCCCTGCTTGGGATTCTCTCTTTCTCTCCCTCTCTCCTTGCCCCTCCCTCTCAAAATAAAAAAATAAAACATTAAGAAAAAAATTTTTTAAACTTAAAATAATTAAAATAGTATTAAAAATAGTTATATATAATAAGTCACATCTGTGAAAAAGATGTTGTTTACTAAGTTCCCTATAGAGCTCATGAACTTGAACTATAAATCAGCTTCTCTATATTGTATGTTTTTCTTCCTGCCCTTAATTTCTGCAGACTTAAAATTATAGTTTGCTCAAATGGTAACAAGCAATGGCTTATTCACATAATTCTGGATATTCAGATTGAATGTGACCGTAAATTATAGATAATTTCTTAGGCTATTTCTTATACTCTCAGATTCTTGATGACCATTGACTCCCTACAATGTTGAGTGTAAATAATACATATCGAGGCAGTTACAAATGCAATACTCATTAGTTTCATGGTTAATCTGAGTTGGAAAGTCAGTCTCTTGGTGCTCAACCCTATACACACTATTTGGCTTTTTCTTAAACTAAAATTAAATTTACTGTATTGCACCATAGGTCAACATATTCATGCTATTTAAGATGCTAAAGATATTGCTCAGATATGCATATTACTTGAGCAAGTGTTAGAAATCACAAATAGGATCATTTCAGATGTTATTGTGTCTTGAGGAAATGTAAACACTTTTTTCTGCAACAGTTTATGTTAATGTAGAAAATATATTCAGTATTTTATATGTGTAGAAAAGATACTATCATTCTGATAACAATGAATCAAAATTGAGAGTTGTTGTATTTTTGATTGCTAGCTATATACATTGAGGTCTAAAGCAACATATGGATTAGGCAATTGATCATAACCTGTTTTATTAACATAAAGCTTCATATGTATACAAATAGCTGGTATTCTGTCAATACTGATCCCAGCCCACCTTGTGTGTAGTTCATAGTTTTTAATATAGTTTCACTCTACTGGCAGTACCTTTTCTGTAGCTTGGTATGTCAATGATAAATCAGTCATTGATCACTTCTCTATCAGGTGGATTGTGATATAACAGGAACTGATTGATATTTTTTCACATTTGTGGTTCTAACTGTAAAGCAAAAAATCTGCTAGTATTAACTCTTCTACATCATATGCTATTAATATTATATATTGCCCAGCTATACCATTTATTGAAATGAGGTTTGTGCCTTCTGCTTTCTCATCAAACATGTCATCAACTTTATGAATGTATTTTTTAAAGTTTCTCTTTATGTTTTTGCTCTTATGAATGATGCCTCTGTGGTTTTAGACTTCCCTGTTTCCGGTGACAGAATGAATCAGTTTTACACTGAAGACTGTATTTCACTCTTGTTTTGTAAAATCTTACTTGGTTTGCCAATAATTTTGAAGATTATTCAAAAGCTTTGATGCTTCATACCACTTTTTGACAAAGGAATATATTATGGTCACTAGAGGCAAAAGAATGCTGGTTTGTTAAAGCCAGTTTTTAGGGGCGCCTGGGCAGCTCAGTCGGTTAAGCATCCGACATTGGCTCAGGTCATGATCTCCTAGTCCATGAGTTCAAGCCGGGCGGCTGAGAGCCTGGAGCCTGCTTTAGATTCTGTATCTCCCTCTCTCTCTCTCTCTGCCCCTCCCGCGCTCATGCTCGCTGTCTCTCTCTCTATCTCTCAAAAATAAACAAACATTAAAAAAATTAAAAAAAAATAAAACCAGTTTTTAGATATTTGTCAGTACACTTTCCTTTTCCAGGTACTTGTGCACACATTAACACTTGCAGATTCACTTACCCTAATCACTCTGATTGACATTCTGTGTTCTGTTGAAGTTTCACTCAGTGTTTACATCATTACTTTGAATTTCGGTATTTCTGGAATCATTTTTATCTCTGCTTTTATAAGTTTGGAGTGTTACAAAATAACAGGATTTCTGTGAAAAATCATAATTGATCTTTTTAAATTTGTGATTATTGCTTGATTGACTGATAGGGCCCACAGTGGTACACAGACCATGCTTTGGGAATGTTGTGCTAAACTCTTCTAAGAGCACAGGAATTAACAGGTCTGGTGGTAAAAGTAGAGGAGAGGTAAAATGAAAGGAGCAGTACTACTGTCTGGTGATGACTTTGAAAGTCAGTATCTTACCCTCACTGGACCAAGAAACAGAGGAAAGGTATTGGGGCAAAGGAATAAGGAGAGACAACACACAGTAAATTGTGCAACGGGAATAACTGACAGCACAGAATAAAGGTGAACACTACAGAGGAGTGAAGAAATACCAAGTAGAACAGCTGTATGAGGATATTAAGTGAAGGACATAGCAAGTATTTACTTTAGTAACTTCAAGCATGGGACAGCTTGTCCTACACTGAAGGTGTTATGATCTGATGGGTGACTTGTAGTCCATTGGTGAGCTAAGTCAGTACCATAACTTCTGTGCCATATGTAAAGATTCAGTGGTGTATCAAAGAAACTTTCCTCCAGGATGGACAGACACTAGATTTTCTATAACATATGGCATCTTATTACTTGGAATGTTAGTGGGTGTCAGTACATATATATTAATTATGTATTGGTGCATAACAAATTCCCTCAAAACTTAGCTGCTTAAAACAACAAGCATTAATTACCTCACAGTTTCTGCCAGTCAGGAATCTGGGTGCAACTCAAGTGGGTCCTCTGATCCAAGGTCTCTCACAGGCCGCAGTCATCGCCAGGCATGTCTGGGGGAGGAATTGCTCCCAGGCTCACTTAGGTGACTGTTGGCAGGCCTCAGTTCCTCACTGACCTGTTGACCAGAGGCTTCCCCTGTTCTTTGTCATGTGAGACACTCTTCAGGGAATTCACAACAAGGCAAGAGTGTGAGCAAGATGGAAGCTCGAGTTTTCTAGCAACCTAATTTTGGAAGTAGCATCAATTAATTTTGCTATATTCTGTTGGTTATAAGCACTTTATTAGATCCAGCCTACTCACAGGGAGGTGATTGCCTGACATAATTGCCTGCCATTTTCATGAATGAAGGAAAAGAAGGAAACTTAGGAAAAATAGCTTGTTCCAATAAGTCTTCATAAATATAGGTTGCAAGAATGGAAAGTGAGCCATAAGTAAAAGAGAGAAAATTAATCTCTAGGTAAGACTTGTTTTAGCTAAAAATAGACCTATTTTGATCAGTAAGTATGCTATCCATATCATATATGGACATATAAGCTCATAACATCATAAGAGAAAGGCTTGGAAAATATGAGTGGTGTTTTCTACAGACTTTAAATCAAATAACATCTTTTAATATTGCCAGTGTCTGGATTTAGAAAAAGAAGAGCATCTAAATTTGATGTTTTTTAGTCATTGGTTCTCAGCTTTCCGTGCATGTTGGTGGCATCACCTCGGAAACTGAAAAAGCAAGCCAAAAAAGGATACCTGGGCTCTAACCCAAGCTAAGTAAATCAGAGCCCCAAAAGGCAGGGCTCAGACAGGGATATATTGCTTTTAAGAGCTCATCAGGAGATTACAATGTGTGGTCAGGGTTAGTTAGGAACCATACTGATTTTTTTTATATATAGTTTACTGTCAAGTTGGTTTCCATATAACACCCAGTGCTTATCTCAACAAGTGCCCTCCTCCATGCCCATCACCTATTACCCATTTTCCTCTCTATATTGATTTAAAATATATTTTTAATGTTTTTTATTTATTTTTGAGAGGCAGAGAGAGACAGCACTAGCAGGGGAGGGTCAGAGAGAGAGGGAGATAATCTGAAGCAGGCTCCAGGCTCTGAGCTAGCTGTCAGCACAGAGCCTGACACAGGGCTCAAACCCACGAACTATGAAATCATGACCTGAGCTGAAGCTGGACGCTTAACTGACTGAGCCACCCAGGGCCCACCCCCCTTTGTTTTTAATTGAAATATAGTTGACATTCATGTCAGGTTTATAACATAGTGATTCAACAGTTATATACAGTTGCAAATGCTTACTACCCTAAGTGTAATTACTATCTGTCACATAGTTATTATATTATTGACTATATTCCCTATGCTATACTTTTCATCCTTGTGAATTACTTATTTTATAACTGGTAGTACAAGTGATTTCTTTTTAACATTTATTCATTTTTGAGAGAGAGAGAGAGAGAGTGTGTGTGTGTGTGTGTGTGTGTGTGTGTGTGTGTGTGAGCATTAGTTGGGGAGAAGACAAGAGAGAGGGAGACATAGAATCCAAAGCAGGCTCCAGGCTCTGAGCTGTCAGCCCAGAGCCCTATGCAGGGCTCGAAATCACAAACCATGAGATCATAATCTAAGCCGAAGTGGGACACTTAACTGACTGAGACACTGACAGATGTCCCTAAGTAGTTCTTAATGGTAGGGTTCAAGTATGTACTCTTTCTCTGGTTTCACATAAATTGAAAAGGAGATAATTTTATGAAGAAACTGTCTTCATTCAACACGTGTCCAGTATGTCCATAGCACTTGTGGGAGCTAAAAAACTGTAGGTAGTTTAAAAATGGAAGTAAGCTATATTTTCATTATATAGTTATATGTGTATTTAATATGATTATCTGACACAGTCTATAGAGTTTCAGTGAGGGGAGAGATATATATAGACTAGAGTAAATAAAGAAGGGTTTTTGGAAAACATAGGATTCAGGATGCATTAGGAAAGTACAAGTTGAGATATAGTAACTTGCTTTACTGGAGAGATCCAGATCTTGGAGTCTGATTTGGAGGGATCTAACAGTATAGCCAGCACTTTTATCTCATTCTGCAGGCCAGTGACTGTATAAGAGGAGCAGCTGAGAAGCTTTGAAAAATACCAGGTTTATCCTGAGGATGTTAATTGGGTTGGTCTCAGTGGGGCCCAAGTATTGTAATTTTTATTAGACTCCCTGTGATGCTAATGTGTAACCAGGGTTGGAAAAATTGCCTTAGGATCACTTAGGATCCCTGGAAATTTTTGAGTAGGAGGATTTAACATTCACCTATCCATTAAAAACACATTGGGTATTTTTGTTTTTTATTCCACAGGCAAAATGTCCCCTTTTACGATTATGGGGGTGATAGCTTATCTTCTTTTCTGGGGGGAAGACAGACAATAAACTAATAATATATAACATGGTAAGTAGAAACACGTGCTTTGAAGAAAAGAAAGCATACTGAGAGGTACAGAGTAATTGGCAGAGTGGGGAGCAGAGTTGGAGAGGGGAGTGTTATTTTATTTCAGGTTAGGAAAGACTTAACTGACAGCTGGCATTTGAGCAGACACCTGGAATAAGTGAGGGAGTTGAGTAAGTAGAGGGGAATAATAAGTAGGTGAAATCCTCAGGCAGGAGTAGAGGTTGAATATTATGGACTAAATTGTGTCCCCTCCCCCTAAATTTATATGTTGAAGTCCTAATCCCCAGTTTGACTATATTTGGAGATAGGGCTTTTAGGATGTAAATCAGGTTAAATGAGGTCATAAAGATTGGTGAAAGGTGTGATGGGATTGGTGGCTTTACAAGAAGAGGAAAAGAGTGATCTCTCTTCTTTCTCTACTATGTGAGGACACAGAAAGAGGCTCTCTGCGAACCAGAAGGAGAGCTCTCACCAGAAGCCATACCCTGCTGGACCTTGATCTTGGACTTTGTAGCTTCCAGAACTGTGAGAAAATAAATTTCTGTTGTTTAAGCCGCATGGTCTACAGTATCTGTTGTGGCATTCCAAGCCGACTGAGACACAGGAACAGAGGGGCCTCCAGGGGAGATTAAAGAAGATGAGGTGGAGGGAGAGACTGAATCATGTAGGGTTGCAGACTAGGGCAAGAATTTTAGATTTTATTCTCAATTGCCGTATGCTCTGATTGCCGGAGTGTAACAAGGGAAGGGGTTTGGATGGGAAGAGAAATCAGTGAATGGTTTTAAGCAGAGGAGTTATATAATTTGAATGATGTAATTTGATTTATATCTGGAATGATGACTTGGCTGCTTTGTGAGAGGCAAGCAGTTGAAGAATCAGGGGCAGGATGTTACAAGGGTGGCATCAGTGGGGTTGGTGAGAAATCCAGTTCTAGGTCTATTTGGAAGATAGAATAGAAAGGATTTGCTGGTAAGTTAGATATGAGTGTGAGAGAAGGTGGAGAATGAATACTGCTACCATGTGTTTGGTCTGAGCAACTGGAAAAAATGGAGCTTATTTACTAAGATAGGAAGACTGTGAGAGACGAGAAGCATGGAAGGGAGGAATCAGAAATAGTGTTGAAGTGAAGATGTTAAATAGGTTATGTAAGTCTAGGGTTTCAGGAAGACATTTGGATTGGTGATACAAATCTTGGAGTACCGCTTTATAGTTCAGTTGTTCTCAACTGTGGATGCATTGATTTATCTCAGGACGGGGGCATTTTTTAATTTGATTAGCAGGTTAAACATTTTTAAAAACTGCTTTTATTGAGGTATAATTGACATGCGGTATACTGCACACAATTAAAATGTACAATTTGGTAAGTTTTGATGTATGAATATACCTATGAAACCATCACCACAATTAAGATAGTGAACATGCCCATCATCACCAGAAATTTCTTTGTACATTCTTCCCTCCTGTTGCTACGTCTTTCCCATCCTCAGTTGCTAGGCAACTATTGATTTGCTTTCTCTCTAGATCACTTCGCATATTCTAGAATTTCATAAATGGAATCATATAGTGTATATAGTCTTCTGTGGATTCTTTAAGCATAATTGTTTTGATACTCAACTGTGTTTGGAGTGTGTCAGTAGTTCATTCCTTTCTGTTGCTGAGTGGTATTCCATTATATGAATGTACCATCATTTCTTTATTCATCTGCTGGTGGACATTTGGTTTGTTTTCAGTTTGTGGCCATTACAAATAAAGTTGCTGTGAACATTCGTAAAAGTCTTTGTATGGATATATATTTCCTTCTCTGGGTAAATATCTTGGAGTGGAATGGATCACGTTTTTTTTTTTCATGTTTCAACATTAGGGGTTTTTTATGTGTATGCACATGTGTGTATGTCCTTGAGGAAAGCTCTTATGCCCAGAAAAGATTATTCAGGGACTACTTTCATTATTAAAATTAATGTTCATTGTAGTAATTTCATTTAAAAAAACTGAGTTTTTCTTGGGGCGCCTGGGTGGCTCAGTCAGTTGAGCGTCCAGCTTCGGCTCAGGTTATAATCTCATGGTTCATGGGTTCGAACCCCGCGTCAGGCTCTGTGCTGACAGCTAGCTCATAAGTGTGGAGCCTGTCTTCAGATTCTATGTTTCCCTCTTTCTCTGACCCTCCCCTGCTCATGCTGTCTCTCTCTCTCTCTCTCTCTCTCTCTCAAAAATAAATACAACATTTAAAAAAATTTTTTAAACTTAGTTTTTTCGTAAGTGTTCATTTTTATAGATCTTATTCTATTTATAAAATTTAACAATATTTAACTTTTTTCCCCTAGGCATAATTACTTTTAAAAAGTATTTTAGGTTAATTCTAATGTGGAGCCTGGACTGAGAACTATTGTACAGATAGTATTTAAAGCAAGGACTAAATTAGGTCGCCTTAAATAGCATTTCTTGAGTTTTGTGTGCATAGAAAATATCTGTAGTCCTTGGGCAAGGTCTGCAAATCTGCATTTGCACTAGTCTTCCAGGTGCTGAGACCTGCGTTCGGTTAGTGGAGCACACTTTGAGTAGCACTGTCCTAGAGGGTTAGTGTAGTTAGAAGAGATATCTGAAGACTGAGTCCTGATGCACTCCAAAGTTTAGAAATTGTGAAAGAAGGAAAATAACCAATAATTGAGACTGTGAAAGAGTAGCCAGTGAGGCAGGAGAAAAATTGTGTGACATTCTAGAGGCGTATGAAAAAAGCTTTGCCCAAAGTAAAGGAATGGTAAACTCAGTCAAATGCTGCTTGAAAAGACTAATTAGGGATTGAGCTACAGTTGACCAGTGGATACGGTAGAGTGATTGTTGTTGATATTCAAAGTAATAGTGTTAGTAGAATGGTAGGGACAAGAGCCTGATGGGGTGAGCATGAGAGAGGATAGAGGAAAGAGGTCTTGAAAGGGACTATAGAGAAACCGTTGATGCTTATAATAGAAAGGAGAACAGAGAAATGGGGCAGTAGCTAGGAAGGGATGTGACTTAGGGAAAGAATTGTTTCTCTTTTCCTACTTTTAAGGCAAGAGCTATTGTTTTGTGTTTGTATGTTGACAGGAATAACCTATTTACAGGAGGAAGTATCTCTGAAACAGGAGAGAAAGGAGGTCAGTGGCAGGAATGGCATCCTGGAGAAGGAAAAGAGGCATGGCTGTGATAGGGATAGGGAAGTTATAGGATATGGACACAGGAGCTTGTGGAGATTTCATCAGATAGCTTCTGTTCTCTCTGTGAAACAAGAATCAGGGTCACCCGATAATAAAACGGCACACAGTAAAAGTAAATTCAGTGCTCGGAACACTAATTTGAACAGTGTAATAAATATTTGTTAAATAAATGAATGTAAGGGAGAATAATCTTGGATTGGAGGGGAGAAAACAGTCAGTTAGGTAGATAATACAGAAGGCTGCTGTTGGGTTGGGTGAGAGAGGTAGTCATGGGAATCATAAGGGGGAGCCATTCCAATAATGTGAAAGAAAAATGGGAAGAACTTGATATTTGTTTGCCTAAGGAGAAGGAAAAATTGAGGAGAGAATCTGTTTCAGTTCTAGAGAGTGTCTTTAGGGTTTCAGATGAAGGGAGCTGTGGTGGTGGTTAATGATTTCAGGGGTTTATTAGAGATTCAGTTGCTTGAGCATTCTAACCTAGTTTTTCTAAAGCTGATGTAGTCATCTATTTTATTTTGTCTCTCCTTACCAAGGACCTTCTTAGTAGCTGCCAAGGAATCAAGTCTGCCCTGCTGCCGCTACTTACCAAGAGTTTGGTAGGAAAGATGTGTTCTGGGCTTTTGCAGAAGTGTTTAATGTTGAAAATTAAATCTATAGAGAACTTAGGGTAAAAACTCTTCAGAATACTCAGGTTCTTGAAATGATGGATATTGTTCGTTGCGTTCTGTAAGCATACTTAGGCAAGTGAGAAGAAGAAAGAGTATGTAGTACCTGAGGTGTAAATTTAATTGGTATAGTGTGAATACCTTCAGCTGGTGGTTTTTCCGTTGTGCTTCTCACAGCCATACTCAGGGATAACTGGGAGTTTGGAGCGGGGAGCACTGAGCAGATGTGGGCTTTCCATGTCAACTTCAAGTAGAAGTTAGGTTTTTTTTAGTTTAATATATTGAGATTCCTTGTAAAATTTTGTTAGCATAATGATTCTTCTGGAAAAACAACAAAATTTGAATACTTATACTATCAGTAATATTTGAATTTTGCTGATAAGTCAAATAGTTCTGGTATTAGCAGAGTAGATTATTTCAGTTTTTGGAGGTAGAGAAAACCACTTAGTAAGAACTCTTATTTTTTGATTTAGTAAAGATTTTTATAGAAAACAGACATGTACATTAAATCGTTCATTCCATTTTCATGGAAAAGAAGTAAATGGCTCAAAAGATACCAGCAATTTTTTCAAGAAAGTGAATCTCAAAAGTTGGCATCTCATCAAATCAGTGTTCGTATGATTGTTTAATAGTTGTATTTATTATGCATCATATTTAACTGGTATTTTTCATGATCATTAATAGCGAGATGTTTATTGAGCATCTATACTTGTAAGATCTGTACTAGTGCTGGGGATACCAAAATAAGTGAGATTCCTCCTCTCTCCTCACATAGGGATTAGAATCCAGTTGCTGGGGAGATAGAACATAGCCATGAAAGGATCAACAGCATTACAAAGGCGGGTGCAAGACCTGGATCTTGCAGAGGTGCTGCAGGGACTCCACAAAGACTTGATGCACATTTCTTGTAAAAATATTTTATCATTTAAAAGTCTAAGATAACATGTTATATGAGTGTGTTCTGTGCACCAAATAGACCAGTCACAGAAGGAAGACTACTAAAGCTAATTATTTTGCAGATTAGCTTTTTTTTTTACAATTGTAAAATAAAGCAGCAGATTCTTTATTTGTGTTTCTTGAAACTGAAAAAAGAAAGCCCTAGCAACATTTCTTTAGTTATCATTTTCCCTCTTCCACTTCTGTCCTCACATAACAGTTTTGCTCCCAACGTACAATTCTCAAAACCTCTTCAACCCTCACAACCAAACAAAACAAAACCTCTCTCATTAGTGTCTTTCTATTTTCCTTCTGATTCTCCATCACAAAATCTCTAAAACTGATTTACTATTAAAAAAAAAACTACTTCAGAAAGTCTGGGAGGAAAGAGTCTGAGCAGGCTACAGAATGGTCCCCCAGACTATAGGAGAAATCTGAGAAATTCAGGGAGTTCACACTGAGTGATTTACTTCGGTTTCGGTTTATGCTTGTTAAGCCATTGTAGACTGCACAGTGCTGGGCTCTCTGAGTCTTCACATGATAATATTCTCGATGAATTTTTCCACATACCCAAGAATCAGTACAGAATATTGTATTTTTAAGGACAAAAAGGAAATATGGTTTCTTACATGAGTAGTCATTCAACAGAAAGGATTTTATCATGCAGTATTTTGCAACAATGAACCTGAGCCATCTTGTTTTGCTATAAAGACATGTGATCATATTCTTTTACCTTCTCTGATGCTTAGCATCAAAATGTACGTGATGTGATTCATAAGTAGACAGATTCTGAGGGATAGGTATGTATACCTAGTCTAAAAATGAAAATGGTAATTTTGGAGCAAAGAAAATGGTTGTTCTCTCTTCAAAATTTATGAGCCATCATGGTTTTCAAAGTAAAGTGTTTTGATAATGCCAGTGCAAGAAGTGGAAGTGAAGATAAGCCAACATCTAGTATAGGTGTTTTTGAAATCATGAAATCAGTATTACAAGGTAGATATAGTCCTATGATTAGGCCTAATAGCCGATGAGGAGTTAGTCAAATTAAAAACTTTGTCTATGAATATGAGGGCGATCTGGCTGTGACATCTGTCATCCCATTGATTGCCAGGGTTGATTTGGCTAATCTGGATGGTTAGGTGGGTGTTCCCTTCCTCTCTCACTGTGTCCCTGCCAAAATTGCATGCTCAGAGAAGTGGAGAGACTTCCCTGACAGAGGAATACCATTCTTCAGTCAAGGGTATAGGAGTAGCTGCGCTCCCCTGCTAGAATCTCCAAATAAGCTCTCAAGGTCCATTTATAGGAAAACACAGGGTAGTAAAGCTTCCAAGACTCCAGACACAGCCAAATGAGGCACTGCACATGGAAGTTCTTTAAAAAAAAATTTTTTTTTTAAGTTAGGGGTGCCTGGGTGGCTCAGTTGGTTAACTCAGTTTCTGACTTCATCTGAGGTCATGCTCTCATGGTCTGTGAGGTCAAGCCCTGTATCAGGTTCTGTGCTGACAGCTCAGAGCCTGGAGCCTGTTTCAGATACTGGGTCTCTCCCTCTTGCTCTGCCCCTCCCCAGCTTGCACTCTGTCTCTTTCTCTCTCAAATATAAACATTAAAAATTTTTTTTAAAATTAAATTTTAAAAACTTTGTCTATATGCCTTTAAAAAAGCACATTATTACAGAATAAAAATTTGGGTTTAGTATATTTTTAAAGTTTTAGTAAAATTTTTAATGTTGAATTTTATTCTGTAAATTTATGTAATGATTTAAAGTAGTTTTATTTTTATTTTTTTAGATGTATTTATTTATTTTGAGAGAGAGACAGCAAGTGCTCATGAACAGGGGAGGGGCAGAGAGGACAAGGAGTGGAGAGAGAATCCCAAAGCAGGCTCTGAGCTGTCAGCCCAGAGCTGACTTGCAGGGGCTTGCTTGATCTCACAAACTGTAAGATTATGACCTGAGCCAAAATCAAGAGATGGATGCTCAATCAGTTGAGCCACCCAGGTGCCCCTTAAGGTATTTTTTAAAAAAGACCCACATTGAGGGGCGCCTGGGTGGCTCAGTCAGTTGAGCGACCAACTTCTGCTCAGGTCATGATCTCGCGGTTCGCAGGTTCAGGCCCCACGTCAGGCTCTGTGCTGACAGCTGGGAGCCTGGGGCTTGCTTAGGATTCTGTGTCTCCTTCTCTCTCTGCCCCTCCCCCATTCGTGCTCTGTCTCTCTCTGTCTCTTAATAATAAATGTTAAAAAAATTTTTTTAAAAAGACCCATGTTGGGGCTCCTGGGTGGCTCAGTCGGTTAAGCGTCTCAACTTGGGTTTAGGTCATGATCTTGTGATCGGTGAGTTTGAGCACTGTATTGGGCTCTGTGCTGACAGCTCAGAGCCTGAAGCTGCTTTGGATTTTTTGTCCCTGTCTGTCTCTGCCCCTTCCCCACTTGAGCTCTGTCTCTGTCTCCCTCAAAAATAAACATTTAAAAAATTAGGGGTGTCTGAGTGGCTTAGTAAGTTAAGTGTCTGACTCTGGATTTTAGGTGGGGTCATGATCTCGTGGTTTTTGAGTTCCAGCCCCACATTGAGCTCTGCGCTGACAGGGCGGAGCCTACTTGGGATTCTCTCTCTTGCCTTTTCTCTCTGCCCCTCCCCTGTGCTTGCTCACCACCCCTCCACCCCCCGCCTCAAAAAATAAAATAAAATATGGGCACTGGGTGGCTCAATCAGTTAAGCGTCCAGCTTCAGCTCAGGTCATGACCTCACGGTTCATGGGTTCAAGCCCCATGTCAGGCTCTGTGCTGACAGCTAGCTCAGAGCCTGGAGCCTGCTTTGGATTCTGTGTCTCTTTCTCTCTCTCTGACCCTCCTCTGCTAGCGCTGTCTCTCTCTGTCTCTCAAAAATAAATAAAAAACATAGAATAAAATAAAAACTTTTAAAAAATTAAAAATTTAAGAAAAAAGGCCGATGCTCATGGCTGTTTTTCCTGATATACTGACAGTTTAAACATGAACTAAATAAAGTTCTTCCCACCCTGTTTATAAACAGTTCATTTTCTGTTTTTTCTTATAGCACACTTTTTTTTCTTCTTAGTACTTTTGATAAAACTCACTTTTTAAAAGTTTACTTTTTATGGTTTCTATCTCATCTGTTATGCAAATTCTTTGAGTGCATGGACTATATTTGTCTTACCCATTGTGAACCTCCAGCATCTGTACCTGATTCATGTAAGTGTACAATAAAATTTGTTAAACAAAACAAGGTAGCTGTTTATAAAATCTACTTTGGTTAGGTGTTTTTTTTTTTTTTTTTTGGGTTTTTGTTAGCAGTGTATTGACAGACTCAGAAGTTTCAGCTGTTTTTACTCACTGAAATTTATTATATTGCTTCATTTTATCATATATTTTAGTGTCATGGAGACTATTTCTTTTGGATCTATGAGTTAGGCTGCTGCTTTTAGACATGAACCAGTAAATGTTTTATATCTTATTTGTTTTGCTTGTCCAGCTTGACAAAGCTAAATTGTGTAGAGGTTGATCAAGCTTGAAACATGTTTTTCTTAAAGTATTTAGCACATAGAATTTTTGTTATGGGGCAGTGGGGATAGAAGCAGACACGTAGTTAGAAATGGCATATACCCAGCAACAGGTACCAGTTTCTACATACATGGAAAATCAAGGAGCTCCTAAAAATGTTTCATTCTGATGGTATTGTTGAAATTTCACCCTTTCTTATGTTTCAGTAAATCAACAGATCTGTAAAATTTTGCACAGTCTATTTGGGCTATTTATGAAGGATACGTAGACATATGGAGATCCCCCAACTTTTGAATATCATATTACACAAGTTATAATGTAGTCATGACTTTATGTACAGAAGATGATAATAGAATGCAGTCAAGATGTGGTAATTTACTAATTAGATGATTTTTGTCCCCATTTTAACAGAATCTTTGGCATTATGGGTGTATTGTCAAAACCATGAATGATAAATCCCTGAATATAAAAAGGCATATCTAAAAAATTTCACCCTGCTTCTTATTTTCTGAGTTATCAATCTGCCACCTCTAAAATTTCCTACTATCTTGTATATTTTTCTCATAAAGTAGAAAATGGATCATAGTTCAAACGTCTTGTTTTTATTTAAAAGTTTTTTAATATTTATTTTTGAGAGAGAGAGACAGAGTGCAAGCAGGGGAGGCAGAGGGAGATGGAGACACAGAATCCAAAGCAAGCTTCAGGCTCCAAGCTGGCAGCACAGAGCCCATGGTCGGGGGAGGCTTGAAATCACGAACTGAGAGATCATGACCTGAGCCGAAGTCAGAAACAACTCAGCCACACAGGTGCTGTGCCCCCATAGTTTAAACTTTCTTAGTATCCGTGGAGATATGAGGGCTTCCTTTTTAGTAGGATATGATGAGGGTGAGTCACTCTATGATACACTGAAAAGCTAAGCTGTGTTCCCCGATCTTCAGCAAAGGACCTTTAAAGCACACTCAGCCTCTAGAGAGCAGCAGAGAACTTCATTTCAGTAATTAGCCTGTATGTGTACTTGTGTGTTTATATTTTGTGCTGCCTTTTCTCCCAAAGCTGAACCAGATCAAATAACCCTAGAACAATGGACCTTTAAGTAAATCATAATCTTTAAGTAACAATCAACTGTCATTAAGAATAAAGGAATGGAGCAAAACACATTTAGGAAAGTCTCAGATAAAAAGAGAAAACGGTATAACCTCTCAAGAACCATTAGTCTTGAATTCATACTTGTCCAAAGGACTGCTTTGCTTATATTTTATTAAATCTTTTTAAAATGTTTATTTAAATTCTCGTTAATTAACATACAGTGTAATGTTGGTTTCAGGAGTAGAATTCAGTGATTCATCACTAACATATATTTTATTAAATCTATAAATCTAACAACTAATTAACACCAAGTATATCAATACCTCCTATTTAGAGTAGAACTGTTCTTAGCTTTCCTGCAACTGCCTTAGTCCATATGAGCTGCTATAACAAAAATACCGTAAAAGAGGTGGCTTATGAGCAACAAACATTTATGTCTCACAGTTCTGGAAGCTGCAAGGTTAAGATCGTGGTACTGGCAGATTAGCTGCCTGAAAAGGACCACTTCTTCATTGACAGCCTTTTTCTTACATGGCAGGAGAGGGTCTCTCTGGGGTCTCTCACAAGAGCACTAATCATGAGGGCTATACCACATGACCCAAACACCTCTCAAAGTTCCTCCCACGCCCAATACTATATCACCTTGGAGAGGTAGGATTTCAATAAATGAATTTTGCAAGCTACACAAACATTCAGTACACAGCACTGCCCTTATAAATTCCCCTGATTTCTTTCATTTTATTCCCATTAGGGGGAGAGTTCTCTATCCCTCTTATTCAGGTGTGCATCCGATTGGGTTATCCTTATGAAATGTCATCGGATTCATTGTTTCAATGCCATTCTCTTGATTATGTATGCAATAGACCCTTAACACTATTACTTCACTTGCAGTTTAATGTGGTAGTCTTCTAATTTGTTTTTGGACCAGCCCCTTACCTGATTAGTTTTTGTTCTTTATGTATGCATTTATGGAGTAGTTTGTTCTTTTTTTAATTTTTAAATATTTTGATATTACTTATTTTTGAGAGAGAGAGAGAGAGACAGAGCACTAGCTGGGGAAGGGCAGAGAGAGAGGGAGACACAGAATCCAAAGCAGGCTGCAGGCTCTGAGCTGTCAGCACAGAGCCTCATGCGGGGCTCAAACCCATGAACTGGGAGGTAATGACCTGAGCCAAAGTCGGACGCTTAACCGACTGAGCCACCCAGGCGCCCTTTGAGTAGTTTGTTCTTAACACTGAGAGTATAACATGAATTTTAGATTCGTAACTCATTTAAAAATAAATTACAAATTCATTTAATTCAACTATAAGGTTGACTTATGAAGCAAATCATGCTCTAATATTTTCAGATTGATGGGCCATATAAAAAGGGGAAATGCTTCTAGAAAGATTTTGGAGAGATAACATTTGTTAAATATGAAAAAGACTTGGCAACAGTTACAAGAGGCCAAAGTTCGGGAATTAGGATTGTCCCTTTCTCACATTAAAGCGGGAGTAAGGGGGTGCCTGGGTGGCTCAGTCAGTTAAGTGTCTGACTCTTGATTTTGGCTCAGGTCATGATCTCATAGTTTGTGAGATCGAGCCTTGAATTAGGCTCTGCACAGCTCCAGACCCTGCTTGGGATTCTCTCTCTCCTTCTCTCTCTCTCTTTCTCTCTCTCTCTCTTTCTCTGTTTGTCTCTCTCGCTCTGCCCCCCATCCTTCCCCCAGTCACACATGTGTGCATTCTCTCCCTCTTTCACACACACAAATAAACTTAAAAAAAAAAGTGGGAGGGGCGCCTGGGTGGTTCAGTCGGTTTAAGTCTCCGACTTCGGCTCAGGTCAGATCTCACGTTCGTGGGTTCGAGCCCTGCATCAGACTCTGTGCTGACAGCTAGCTCAGAGCCTGGGGCCTGCTTCTGGTCCTGTGTCTCCTCCTCTCTCTGCCCCTCCCCCTCTCGTGCTCTGTCTCTCTCTGTATCAAGAATAAATAAAACATTTAAAAAAATTTTTTTAAAAAGTGGGAGTGAGATGTTAAGGAACAGTGTCGCGTAGTAGATGGGTAGTCACTTGGGAGACAAATGCTGGCGGTGTGAGAGAGTGATTGATCAAGTTATAAAAATATTCTGTACTTAACCACAGTACAAGAATCATGTTCCTGAAAATCTTGATCAGAGAATCCATGATTGAGATATTCAGGTCTTATAGGAGCATAGCATTGGGGAACTGATGTCATTAATGAATGTAGGAAAACCTAGAAAAATATACAATTTTACTCAAGGGCAGCACTAAATAAATATAATATAAATAAAATATATATCTGGTTATCAAAAATGGCTACTCCATAACATCAATTTATTGATAGAAAAGTCAGGATTTCTGCTCTGGTTCAAACTCATGTAAATTTATTTCAGTGTTTGTAATTTTTTATCTTAATTCAGTTTAATCATTAAGATTTTTGTTAACTTATTTTGCACTGAATTTTAGGATGGAGGGACTGACACAGTATAATACATGATAAAGGAAGTCGCTCAACCTTTATTTGTTATGGAAGGAAGAGATTTAGAGATCCATATTCCCTGAGAGACCAAATGATGACTATACCTCTACTGCATTTTATATCTTGGAATGACTCAATTTTAGGTGATTCACTATTGACTAGGCATTAGTTTAAACAAATATTTTCTCAATCCTACCGTACCTTTGAGCTTTCTTTTCTTTTTCCACTTTCCAACATAATTAAAAGACAAATTAATTCTCCCTGCTCTTTACTACTTGTTTACTTCTGTGTAGTGAGTAGTTGATCCTGTCCAATGAGTAATCTTAGAGACAGTACTCTTTTTTCTTTTTAATTTAATTTGAGAGTACACGTATGCGTGTAAGAGAGAATGAATCCTACTCCATGCTCAGTGCAGAGCCTCGTGACGGGGCTCAGACAGGGCTCTATTCCCACCACCCTGAACTCATGACCTGAGCGAAAATCAAGAGTTGCGTGCTTAACCGACTGGGCCACCCAGGTGCCCTTCACAGTACTCCTTTTCTTAAAAAAAGTATCTTTTTTCCTTGTTAAACTTAATTTTATCATTCAACAACAAATACTAAGTGTCTAGTATTTTTTCAGAACTGTGCTAGGTACTAAGTTATACAGTGGTGCATAAAGCTGATACCATCCCTTTCCTTGTGGAGATTTACATGCTAGAAAAGAAAACAATACAGCTGCAATTCCAACAATCTCTATGTGCCTCATTTTTTCCCCATATAGCATTTAAATGAACATTTCAGACTCTTTATTTTTTGTTTGATTCCACCCACATAATATTGACTCCATGAAAGCAAGGATTTTTGTTTTTCTAGAGGAGACTCTGTTGGTTAAGAAGGGAGAAAGGTATACACAATTAGTTACCATGTTTTGGTTCTGCTTCTTCAGCCTGTCTTATATAACCCCTCTGCTGCTTCCTTAGTTCAAGCTCTTTTTAGTTTTGCCTGATCTATTAAAGTAGCTTTCCTAACAGTTTCCTTGCCATTCTGAGGTAACTTTTCCCCTTTAGACTGCTGCCAGTAATCTTTGTAAAAATAAATTCTGAATTTCTTCAGTGATCTCCCATCTTTAAGGGGAAGTCAGACTCCTTAGCTTTTTATTATTGGATTTCATCCTATTTAGCCTTGCTTTTTTTCATTGCCTTCCCATTCCCGGCTCTCCATCTCGATCTATATTCGGCAGTAGTAACAATATATTGCAATTCTTCAAGCTTCTTTGTGTAGTGTGGGCTAGATCAGAGGCAACAACTAACTCAGAAACCAGTTAGAAATGAAAATTATCAGGCTCCACCCCAGGGCCTGCTGAATTGGAAACTCTGGGAATAGGGCTAAGGAAGCTATAAACAGGCCTTCCCGGTGATCCTGATGTACCTTAAATTCAAGAACCATTGTGTGTGTGTGTGTATTTAAATGCTCATTTATTTTTGAGAGAGTGCGTGCACAGGAAAGGGGCAGAGAGAGAGAGGGAGAGAGAATTCTAAGCAGGTCCCAAGCTGTCAGTGCAGAGCCTGATGCAGGAATGACCTGAGCCAAAAGCTTAACCAATTGAACCACCCAGGTGCCCACAAAACCATTGTTTTAATCCATTTTTTAAGTTTTATTTCCTTATCAACCTCAGCCATTAATTACCATGCTTTCAATATCACTTTCATTTGTATAACTCTTAATCTACAGCATTAATCCTGATATCTATGTCAAACCTACTTAAATTATGTTGTATGTCTTTCCTGGATATGGTTTCTGTACTTCAGACTCTGTAGGCTTTAAACAAAATTAATCATCCATCTACTGAAATCTGTTTACATACTGTGTTTCCTATTTACTCCATGAAAGGATTCTTCCTTAAAGTTTTGGATTGTATTAGATAGTGCAGTATTTTCTCATTGGTTTCTATTTTGTTATGGCTCTAGAGGAACAACAACAAAAAGATTCTTTAATAACTCTACTGACCAAAATGGGTTCAGGATTTTCAGGCAATAAAATTACTGTTTTTTTATAGACCATCTGCTAAAATTTATGTTTATCTTCTTCTCCCTTCCCTTACCTTTTCATTCCTCCCATTTCCCCTCCTCACTCTCTGTCTCTCATTTTAAGAACTTAGAGATTGTTTACTTTGAATCTTGACCACAGTTGCCCAAGTTCTACCATAAAGCTGGAGGGATGACAGTTTGTAGTGGCACTAAAGCATGAAGCCATTTCAGGTATCATGGTGCAATTTTTGCAATAGGTTCTCAATATTTTTTAAATGAATAAGTGAGTAAGTAGGCAAGTCTCAAAGGACTAGACAGATTGCCAAGGTCAAAGAATCATGCTGAGATTGTGGCTAGAGCTAAAAGGAACCTCGAGCATTTTAGCAATAAAGAGTGAGAAAATTTGACACTCAAATATTTATTAAATGAATAAATGAAATATTTTAGAGGAAAGAACAAATAGCCATTGTCACACATGGTTAGGTTACCTGTTTCCTTCTATAAGGGAGAAGGGATACATTTAAAGGTTATTTCAGTATAAATGTTCAAGTTTTTAAGTTTTTGAAATTCATGTTTATTTATATGTGTGCTTCCCTGTGAGCATTCAGTTTGATATACTTTTTGAAATAATTTTCACATTGATTCATGTAACAGTTATATTCTCATGGTTGACCATATATCTTGGGCTGTAACTTTTAACTGTTAATTATAGTTCCCTTTTTGTTGGATAGGAAAGACAATAATTTGTGTGTGTATGTGTAAGATCTGTTAAATTGCACATTAAATTATCTCACATATAAGGATTTTTTGTACTTGAAAATAATGTCATGTATCTGTATTCTTAGAATCTGAGCTATTCTCATAAAGAATGTATATTCTTAAGTTATAATAAAAAAATTTTCTTTTTAACATGCACACAGGAAACCTCGACCTGTCTCCCAGTTGGTTGCACAGCAGGTTACCCAGCAGTTTGTGCCCCCTACACAGTCAAAGAAAGAGAAAAAAGATAAAGTAGAAAAAGAAAAGAGTGAAAAGGAAACAACTAGCAAAAAGAACAGTCATAAGAAAACCAGGTAAATTTGAAGAGTGTTTTATGGCATTTTTGAAATAATAAAACAAACCATTAATTTAATATTTTCTTTTGACATTAATTTATTCATATACAAAGTAGAAGTAAAAGATTTCATCTCCTGTATCATAAAATATCATGAAAGTGTTTTTCTGAGTTTGAGAAGTATATTAGAAATTAAACACAGAGGCCACTAATATAAACTTAAATGAAAGAATTCCTTTTTCTTTTCTTTTCTTTTCTCTTTTTTCTTTTTTCCTTTTCTCTTCTCTTCTCTTCTCTTCTCTTCTCTTCTCTTCTCTTCTCTTCTCTTCTCTTCTCTTCTGAATTCCTTTCCTTTCTTTCCTTCCTTCCTTCCTTAGATTAAAAGACGTGTGTTTGAGCTGTTTCTTTTTTAGTCATACAGCCAGGAGTGATATTCACAATACTAAACAGATACTTGCGTGGGCTTTGACCAGTTAAAATCTTCATGGTACAGGCAGAATAGATAATCATGATGCTCTTATCAGTGCACATCTGTGGAATAAGAGCCTTGCATATAACTGAGCCTTAACAGTTATCAACTTACTCTGTGATACAACTATGTCATTACTGCCTAAAGCATTTATTTTAGTAAAACTTTATAAGCTATCTTTATCTGCAAAATTATGATAAAGCTATAAAAGCATAATTATGAGACCATTGCTTCCGGAGTATCAGTTTGCCATGTTGAAGAAGGTTCATCAATGATTGGTTTGATTGTTAATGATTTAAAACATTTAATTATACTTTTTTAGTTAGTTACACATGAATCTAGAGCTTTAAATATAGTTGTATTTATTTTGTTATTTTTACCTAATTTATTCATTATATGTTCAGAAGGTTGGTAGAGAGGAAAGCTAGTTTAAAATGTTATCATTTTTTGTGTTTAGGCCAAGATTGAAAAACGTGGATCGGAGTAGTGCTCAGCATTTGGAAGTTACCGTTGGAGATCTGACAGTCATTATTACAGACTTTAAGGAGAAAACGAAGTCACCGCCTGCATCTAGTGCTGCTTCTGCAGATCAACACAGTCAGAGTGGGTCTAGCTCTGATAACACAGAGAGGGGAATGTCCAGGTCATCTTCACCCAGAGGAGAAGCCTCATCACTGAATGGAGAATCTCATTAAAGTTTATTTTCTCCAATTTCTTAGTCACTTCTGTCATAACATGCAAATACACAGATTATGCCAAGAGGTACCACATTTTCATGACAAACATATTCATGCACAATCCATAATTTGTGTTTTACATAAAAATAGGAATTTGTTAGAATTTGTTAGATTTTATTGCAATCTATGCCTACCAGACATTTCCAGACTTAACATTTTGGTCTCCACAGTTAAAGGTGCCATGAAAATGTGGTTGAATTATTCATTATGCAGTGTTATTGGTAAGTCTATTTTCACTTTTAGTTTAGTGAATTCTAACACATAATTCTCTACTATTGGCATGTACGAATTTCAATTTTTATAACATAGTGCAAGCTGCCTAAATATGTATTATTTGAGAATTGTGAAACAAATAGTTATATGTATACAAGTCAAAGATCAACTTAATCAACTATTGCTGCAACAGGATTTTCTTAATGGTTATCCTCTTAAATACACCTGCTGGTACTTGGTGTGGTTAAATAGGAAAATTGTTATTAAATAAAGAATTTGTATGAACCGTTGCCAATGTTTTTTGACACATTTTACTAAATTATTGTTCCTGAATTATGTTTCTGGTTTTATCTTTGTTTTTGTTTTTGTTTGTTTATCTTTTAAAACATTCATTGTTGTAATGTTTTACTAGCAGAGTAGTTAACAATAAAACATTGATTATTTAGCTTTATAATTCAGGTTTAGTGCTCTTGTCATTGAACACTGGTATGTTTTCGTTATGATATAAAACATTACAGTTAAAATAATTATAAACATTTGGCAAAACCAGAAAAGAAACCTGATGTATTTTAAAAGCTGAAATTTTGGAAAAGCTTTAACTTACTAATAGTTTTATCACTGTTGTCTTGCCCCAAACTTGTGCAGGGTCATAGAAGTATGAATCTAATTAATACAGATATGGGAACTGTTGCACAGATCTGGGAAATAACTAATCTTAAGTCAGTTTAATTGGCCTCTTATTAATTACAATGATTTTTATGAAAATCATAGTATCCTATTTTCAGACACAACTGTCAGTTTATGCATTTATCAATATCCTGAAATAACAAAAAGTATTTACAGCCCCACTTATTATGTAAAATTACCAATAAAATATTTTTATGACTACAGATTTTGCATTTTTGTTTACAACAAATAATGTATTTCACATTGTATTTAAAAATCCAACCTAGAAACCACACAGTACTTCTTCAGTTCTCCTAGGGTCTCCTGCTTTTAGCCATTTGCTTAGTATATATCCACCTCTAGGAGACTTCTAGAATATAAGTTAACATAAAAACATAACCCAAATACAAAATGCCACTTAAAAACACTATGATTGCATTTGAAGAACAGAAAAACAAAAAAGAAAACAACAACAAAAAAAACTGTAGACCCTGACAGTTGTGATATTGGTGGTTTCTTGTGGTTATGTAATTTTCTGTTCAGTTGCAGTACTTTTTCCAGGCACAATGGGACTGTCTTTTTTGTAAGATGCTAGTTGTGAAATATAGATAATTGCATACAGTAAAAGTCTGTGATTAAAACATTTATATACCTCATTCTTTAGTGTTGTTAAATGAAATATTAAAATTTGTTTTTATTATAAGATACTTTTACTGGAACCCCACCTAACTGGTTATGTTCTTTTAAAACATGAAAAAGGTTTTTGTCATATTTTGCTGTTTTTCAACATGTTTCAAATGTTTAAAATTTTAGCACAGTAAAAATTACAAATGGTAATTGTAATAGGGAAATTTTAGTTTTAAATCAAAACTATGCTTTGGGGGCACTGGGTCTTATGATGATGATCAAATACTTTCAGGATCAAATACTTTAAATGGACTGTAAGAGAGAAAAATCTGACAGAAGATGGGATTTTACTAGAATGGAGTATAGGCGTCTTTTCATATAGGTGGGGAGTATAGCGTGGAAATTTAGAGTGCTAACTGGTGTCTGATGTTTTGACTCCCTGTTATAACGCCTAAGTGAGCATCAGTAAATTACTCAAGGTCACTTCCCATCTATTAAACAGGGATGATGGTAATCAAATTGAACTCATCAAGTTGTTGGGAGGATTAAATATCAATCCACATAAAATTGTTATTAATTACATGACACACACTGGCGGTGCAGTAGATGAGCCTTTCGTATAGGTAAAATCCCATTACGAAAGTGCAAAAATATTCTTTGTAACAAAAATTATTTGCACACCCTCTTGGGTGACCAACAGGAATTGTGTTCTGTAGGTTACACTGAACCTTCTGCATCAGGTGATTGCTCTGATCCCAGCCAAATTTCCATGGGCAAGCACTACGAGCTAGGACAAATGAACCGAGTTGGCTAGTTTGAAATTTTATCTTCCTCTCATCAGTCACAATTATCTTCACTTGCTTTCATTTTTACCCTACCTCAAATACACTTCCAAACCAGGAAACAGACCCAAATTCCATAAATATACCTAATGTTAACATATGCAAAAAAGATTGAGCCTGGGCTTAGGGTACATTTTAAACTCTCTTTCATAAATTTATCCTGTAGTTTAGCAGTGGATTCTTTTAACCAAGTTCCATACAAAAAGAATTTGAATGTTTTTCAGAGTTTATTACCTTATTTTGATATAATTAATAGTGAAGATATAATTTGAGGCATACCAGAAATACATATTCTTAAAACCTTTGTATTACACAGTAGAAATAGTTGACTTAAAGGTTTTATTTTTGTTAAATGCTTTCCTAAAATTATAGTGATAGTAGACAAAGTGAAAACATTAGGAAGAGAACCTCAACTTTTCTAAGTTGCTAGCTTATTTATTACCTTTCTTTTAGGCAAAAATCCTTACTGCCTAAAAATGTAGTTTCTGCATGTACTATGCATTGATGCTAAATGGTCTAGGAGTTTCAGTTTCCACTGAGGCACTTTTTTTACTTATATGCTTGGTCTGCAAGTTACCTCTTCTGGAATCTTTTAAAGACCTGATACAGGAATTGGGCAATTGATAGGAACTTCTGTACTGTACTTTAAAAATTAAGTGAAAACAGAAAAGTGAATGTATAAGGAAAAAGATAACCATAAAATAATACTTTGACTTACTGGCCCAGCCCTCCCCTGCCTTCAACCACAGACTCCCATCTGTTGTCTGGAACCATGAATGTAGAAAAATTGAAGTGCAGAAAAGTTATCAGTGACAAAAATAGCTGAGCAGAATCAAAAGACACTGAAGATTACAAAATACAGGATGTGACTGATCATTTTGTGAAAGCAAAAGGAGAAGAATGCCCTCACTGGCTATTGAGGGTGATAGAAAACCAGCAATATCAAAGCAAGGAAGGATAGGAATGAGGAAACAAAGGAGGGAAGGGGTAGGAGAAAAACAAACTGCAAAAACAGAAATTAGTCTAAGAGAAAAGTCTCTAGGAAGGCAGAAAGAACAAATAGTAGCATGTCCGTCTCTGAGAACATTTAAAAAACATGCTGTGATACATGTTCACAATGAATCTGTCATTAAAGTTTCAGCTCTGTTTACTAGGGTAGCAATATGTGTAATAACTTTAAAACCATTTTCTTCAAAACCAGTTCATTTTAAGAAGTTCTAGTGAAGTTTTACCTTAAATTATATGAACACTTTATTTACTTTCCTGAATGTACATCCCCACTAGCCCAGATAATTTAAATGTTTTAAATGTGGCCTTTATATTTAGCCAGTGCATATATTTCTGTCTTTATCGAATGGGCCAGTTCTGAAACATATGCTCTTAAAAGCCCAGGTACTTTTATGGGAAAATCAAGCAGAGCTCTGAAAGGTTTCAGTGTTCTGAGACATGTTTCGTGTTCTGAATCTTTTTTTTCTCTTCCGCATTAGTAGTTGTAGAGTCTAGTAGCTATTTTACTATTGTAACATTCAGTATTTTCCTGAACTAGATTGTTGCTTCCTGAAAAACTGTTGTTTATATCAGTATTCAATTCAGTGAACATTTACTGAGTATATTTTGTGTGCTCAGCACTGGGCTGGGGATTGGTTATCAAGAGGACGCAAATGTGGAGCTCACATATTAGTGGGGAGATCTGTAAATAAGTAATTACAATGCCATTGCTGCAACAATAAAAATGTACAGAAGTAGCAGAGGGAGTGCTTGCCACTTTTTCCCCCCTAGGAAACACAGTTTGGCCTAAGTATTCACTGCAAGTCCATATTAAAATGTTTGGATCTCCTCTTGACAGTTGTAGCTGATAATGTTGGTTGTCAATAGTAGTTTTACCAGCTCCCATTTCATTACTCCAACTTGAATTTTCAAAGTTTACGACTTTGTCATGTAAGATTATCATTTTTTCTATACTCATTTTTAAAAATCAATAATCAGCTCAATGAGGTCTGCTATTACTTTTTGTAAAGATGTTGAGGGAACATTACCCAGAATCCAAATGAAAATTTTTATTTGGACCTATTTCAGGAAAAGCTTAAATTCACGTGAGGAAATTTGCTTTTTTCTTATGGACAATGCTGATAACTTATTGATTGCTTTCCATTTCTGAGAAAAATCTCAAATTAGGCTTAATTTTAGTAGGATGTAGGACTAATTGCCTGCCATGTTACTCTTGATCTATATTTTCTAGATTCTGACCTTAATGTTTTTCCTTGTGTTCTTACTAAGTTCCTCAAATCTCTTGTAAATAAGGCTAAATAGTTAGACTTTTCTTTTTAAGTTAAACAATTGCTTCATTTCAATATGTGAAGATAAGCCCCAAAGAGAACTTTTGGGGTGAAGTCCCAGTGAAATGGATGCCTCTACAATTGGAATCCCTGAGGAGTGGCAGGTTGTGAGCTTACATCTAGGTTTAGATCTGCAGGTCTACTTGGGAGTTTGGATGAAGGCTACCATCTCATCTCCATGTTTCCATTAACTCTTTTAGAAAGAGAATTCAGAAATGAAGCTGAGTTCCAAGATTTGTTAATTTAGACTTTTTAATGTCCATTATTTTCACTACCCTCTTAATTTATAGTAAGAGCAACAATGAAATGAGACTGTTTACTTTTGGAGTCAGCAAGATTGAGAAGAGTTGGGATAGTGTGTAAAATCAGTTTGGGAGAAGTCTCCTAGAGAACAAAATGGCAATGAAAGCATTTTTTAAAAAAAGGAAAGTAAGCTGAGTTCTCAGAAGAGCAAAATGATCTTGCTTTAGGCCCAAGAGGTAGTTCTTTAATAAAACATTTAAAAGTCCAGGTTTCCAGTACAGGGTAAGATAAAGGACAGTTTAATGTAATTAGAGCAAAAAAAAATTTTTTTTTACTTTATTAAGAATAACGAAAAGTAAAAAGCCAAATATAAAATAGGGCTATCTAGTCCTTTATAGAAAGGAATATGGGTAATAAGAATTCTGATTTTTTTTTCAACTAAGCATTGGACTTCTGAAGTGTGATGGTATCAGAATTCTTAATTATTTCCAGCCTTCAACTTTTGGTGACCTGGGTCAGGAAAAAGATGTTGCTATTGTTGTAATCACGACCTTGATTGATGGCAGGTTTTTAGAGAACTTGTGCATTGTGTGTTTTAATTCTAATTTTCCGCATGACTAGCTTTCCCTACAAATCTAGCTTTTAATTTTACTGATACCATTTTAAAAAAGAATAGATTATAATCTGTTGTATTGATGGGAATTGAGGGATCCTGAAGACTGAATGAGGGAGAAGTACAGGGACGGTCCATCGGATATTCCTTGTTCCTTTTCCTATTCTACCCTGTCCCTACTCTCTCTTCCTTGTGGATGGAAATGCCAGCCAATCCAGGGATCATATAGGAGCTAAGGTGTCCCCATTCACTGGTCTTCCACTGCCATGTTTTTGAATCATGTGGCCTAAGAGTTTTTTGAGAACAAAGAGAATTGCTTTACTCTTTCATCCTCCCAAATTCTACCTTTTCCCTACATTTACTGGTCTGAATGAACCCCTAACTGAAATACTTTCTGTTCAAACTGACAGTACGATTTTCCAACTTCTTCCTCGAGTCCAACAAAGTTTCTAGGAAATGGACTGTGGGAAATGAGATTTCACTAGAGGCCAACCGGAAGAATGAATAGTTTTCACTTTTAGTCTTGAATTTATGATTCTTTGTGTTTTGCACCTAGTCTGATTTGTATTTCACTGATTATAAGTTTTGTTTTAATCACAATGAAGACCAGTCTTAAGGGGTTTTCATATAACGTGGATTTTTTTCTTTTTTCTTTTACTTTTAACTTGCATCACTCAGATTAGCATTTATTTGTTCATAGTGAGACAGCATGGTACAGTGGAAAAAACAAACCTGTGTTGGATCCTCCAAGATTTCCGTTTGAATTATGGATCTTCATTATTAGTGATGGGATTGACAAACTTTTCTAAATTTCAGGTTCCTTGTCTCTTAAATGAAAATGACCTGTAATTCATATAAGTGTTATAAGGGTTAAATCAGATTATGCATAGACCATTATAAAGTTATATTGAAAAATTTTTGTACATTGATAAGATATAGAATTTAACTTTCCCCCCAGGAGATTTTTCTTTCTTTCTTTTTATTTTTTTAAGAAATACTAAGAGGTAGACAGAAATAGGAAGGGAATGCTGAGCAGACCCCTACACTTGCTATAGAGTGATTTTGAGAAGATTTATGAAAAAAATAAAAACATTAAATATCGGTTATGTAATCAAAATGTACTAGGAGCTATAGGAATAATCAAGATTGATCTTTTGAATATACAATTCTTGAAGTTTGGATTATTCTGAATCTGAGTTTTCTAGATCATGGAAGAGGTCTCTATCTCCATAATTTAAACAACATTGCTACTTTAAAATTTTTTTTGTCCACCTAAATTAGCTTTTTTGACAATGAAGGGAAGATTAACTTTTATTAAAAATTTATATATAATCAGGCTGTCACTAAGAGGGTAGTCTAGAGATTAAAAAGTATACTTGGGAGTACATACATACAGTAAATGAAATTCATAACTATTATGGCCTCAAAAATAAATGATTTTCAATAATTTAAAATTAATTTAAGAGTATAAAATTTGCAGGCACACCTGGGTGGCTAAGTCTGTGAAGTGTCTGCCTTCGTTCGGCTTATGTCATGGTCTCTTGGTTTGTGAGTTCGAGCCCCGCATCAGGCTCTGTGCTGACAGCTCAGTGCCTGGAGTGTGCTTCAGCTTCTGTGTCTCCCTCTCTCATTATGTCCTTCTCCTGCTCACATTGTCTGTCTTTCTTTGTGTCAAAAATAAATAAACATTAAAAAAATGTGTAAAAATGTGTGAATCCTGGAAATGATCAGAAGGGCATGCACACGGCTTCTTATATTCCAAGATAGCCAGTTAAGAGTGTAAGTAATACAAAAATAATTACTAATTTTGGAATGCCTTACATATTTTTTCAACAGAATTTCCTTTTTAATTACAGGATTAAAAAGAATCTAAAGGGCTGTGATATGGTCCAGAATCCTGATGTCGAATAAATGGATGATTATTCTTCCAGATATGCTCTTCCCATAAATTGTTGAAGAATGAAAATTGCCATTTCAGTATTTTAACAATCTGTGGTCATTAAATTATTCTTTATTTTTACTACATTTAGTTTCATTGTTGAAATAGAGAACAACTGTGGTAGGCATCTCTTTAAATATCTTTGATCTATGAGTACTAGTTCTTACTCTAGTTTTTTGGTAATATATCCTTTAGTTTTTCTCTCTCAAAATCTATTTTCCATTCTTATAAATGCTTTTGTGATCCATCTTTGTAATTCATTGAGTTTATCTTTATTTCTCTCAGAATTGTAAGGTGTAGTAGAAGGATTAATTTATTATTGTCATCATTTTTACTTGCCTGTCATCCTTTGAGGGCAGTACACTCTAGCCCCTTGTCTGGCATGTAGAATATATTCAATAAATGTTTACTGAATGAGTAAGTGTATGTTTTAATTGTACTTACACATCTTGATAGCATGCTAGTTTTCATTTTTTTGTCATGGAAGGCAAGAAATTTCATCCTTATAGAAGAAACGGGCTTAAGTTTCTTTAGTGTCTTTCCCATGGTCACAGAGCCAGCAGTTTTTTGTGTAGGGATTCCAAATGGAGAACTACTGCTAAATTATACAGCATTTCCCCCCACTTTGTTTCTCATGGCCAAACTCTTCAAAGTTCCAAATGCTTTTTGAACAGTTTAACAGCATGGTTTTTCTCCTTGAAGTGTGTGTGTGTGTGTGTGTGTGTGTGTGTGTTTAAAGCCAGCTTCCTTTCCCTCACTTTTTGGCACTGTAACGGCTTTCTGGCTCTAATCTCAATTTCAGTCCCAACCTCCACACTGGGTCCAGAACCTGTTCTCTAAAAAATAAATGTGATCATGTTACTTCCTAATATAAAAACCCTACAATGGTTCACCCACTCTCTGGTAGATTAAGTTCAAACTTCTTGGTATACTAAACAAGGCACTCAAGTATCTGGCCCCTTCAACTTCTACAGTCTTATCACTCATCATACCCTCCCGTGGCATTCATTTAGCTGGTGATACCAAACTTCTCAGTTTCCCAGACACAAGAACCTGTTTCATTGATCCCGGAGCCTGAATTTCTTCCCGTACCCCACCCAAGATCCTGGGTCTTTTTTTACTACGAAGTGTCTTTTGAGCATGCCCTCAGTAGAACTGATGTCTCCTTTCTGTGTTTGCCCACCTTTACGGGCTTATATCATAATATCTGTATCCCAGTATCACATTTATAAGTCCCTCTTACTTCCGAACTTATTTACTGTCCTACCTATGCCCAGCGAGTGTCTTTATAGGTTTATACCCAAAGGTATAGTGCTTGGCACATAGTGATGTATTATAAATGTTCAATAAATGAATGGAGTGTGAATATGGCTGAGAAAGAGGGATAAGAAATAGAAAGGTAAAGAGAAAGCCCTTTAGGAAAAATATTAATTGCTATTGACAAATGTGAGTTGTAAAGAAGGTGAAAAAAAGATGCAACAGAGACGACCTGAGGAACATGCCTTAACTAGTTCGTTGGGAGGCAGGATATGGATACTCAACATTACGAAGTAATTAAAGATCTGGATGCAAATGGCTCATACAGTATTACAGAAACTTATAGGCTGGGGAAGTCCCTGCTGAGGAGAATAAAACTTAAAAATGGCTTAATCAAATGCCTTCCAGGTGCAAGGCGTTTTTCGTGCGTTAAGCAATATCATCTTTGCCACCACCCTATCATGTGGATGTTATCTCAGTTTTAGAGATGAAGAAACATGCTCAAGAGTATTTAAGTTCTTCAACGTCACAAACTACCATGTGAACCCAAATTCATAATTCGAATTAGGGTCAGTTGTCTCCAGCACCTCGTTTATTTTGCCACACCTCTCCCCTTCGGTTTGGAGCCACCTGGCTCAGGATGTACCTGCTCCGCATTCTTTCTGCTTTCCCCTCGGACCCCAGGGGTCTCACGTCTCTCCCCCTCATTGCGCCTGCGCGTCCCGCAGTTATCCTCCCTCCTGGGAGGGGCCCACGGCGGCGGAGGCGGGGTCACGGCTGGGGGCGGGTTGTTAGCCCGCCGGCGAAGGTGGTTGGGCGGGGCGAGGAGGGGAAGGAGGGGCGAGAAGAAGGAAGGAGGGGCGGGCGCGAGGCCGAGGCGGAGGAGGAACTTGTTGCGGCCGCGGCTGCGCCGTGCAGCTCACTTCGTTCCACTTCGCTGGGCGGGCGCGGTGCAGCGCGCCGTCTGTGGCGGCTGAGGCGCGGGGCCGGGGCGATGCGGCGCTACCTGCGCATCGTGGTGCTGTGCCTGGCCTGCGGATTCTGCTCGCTCCTTTACGCCTTCAGCCAGCTCGCCGTGTCCCTGGAGGAAGGAGCGGGCGGCGGTGGCGGGAAGCCACAGGCCGCAGCGGCTTCCTGGCTCGCGGGCGGCGGACGCGGCGGCGCGAGAGGGGTGGGCAGCTCGGGAGCCGCAGCGCATCCCGGCGGGTCAGACAGGTACGGGCTGTTCCTGGTCTGGGGGCCGAGGCCCGGCGGGAGGCGCGGCGGGCGCGTGGGCGTGGGGCTTGGCCTGGCCCGGGCAGCTCGCCGGAGTGTCCCGCGCCACCCGCCTCTGGGCCCGCGCCTCGCGCTTCTTTGCCGCGGTCCCTGACCCCTTCTCTTATTTCCCTCCTTCCCCTCTATTCGGGGTGTTCCCAGCCTGAGAGCACCCCGTGCTCTTTGTGTTTGCCCTCTGACCCATTCCTTATGCGCTCTTTAAAGCAGATAGAAATTAATTTTCAACTTGTAATTGACAGTTGCTTTTTTTCCCCCCTTAAAGAATTCTTTGAAAGTAAGAGGTGCCCCACAAAAGCCTTCTTGCTGTTTGGCTAGTGGGAATTCCCTCTTGTTTCCATGGAGTTCAAGTTGAGATATTTAAACATCAGGCTGGCGCCCTAGTTCATCCCCCCCCCCCCTTGAATGGGGCGTCCAAATTTTGTGTGTTAATGCCTGAATTTTCATTTTAGTCGGTTAGTGAAATCTGGACAGAGCTTTTATGCGTAGTTTGATTTTTTCTTTAGGAAACAGTCGGTTTGTTCTGAAACTTACAGCCAGTTAAGAAAAATCAGTGATGCTTAACGTGCTCACGTGTTTTGTGGGATGGAATATCTTCCTGTAAAAACGGTGTTTTAAAAGCAGCATAGTGGCTTACGTGGGTTTGCACAAATCACTGCCACAGTTGGGGTCACCGTGAGATTTTAAAGGAAAAAAGAATGCGACGCACTATGAATGCTTAACAAAATCTGAGCGTTTGCGCTTCCTTGAAAAATAGGCTTCTTTATTTGTGGGCACCTCTCTGGGAGTCTGGAAACGACTCAGTGCTCCCTTAGTAAAAGGCAAAGGCTGCTTTGATACCGGAAAGTATGGGGTTGGTAAGAGGAGGGAGTGCAAGTCTGCTGCAGGCTGTTTAACATTCTTCTGAGAGTTGATGGTCCCTTTCAAAATGAAAGGACGTTTGGGCAGAGGAGCTGCATGGGAAAGCTGGATTGTCATGTTTTTTACCCCATGATTTGATTACAGTCCGGCCAATTCCTGACTATTCATAAAAGCAGAACTACTTCCAGTTAGGTGTGTCAACTGTTATCTGCCCTGGGAGAGGCAGTGACTGCTGACCTGGATATGCTCATGAAAAATGAGGCTCGTGTAAAGCTGTTCATGGTCTATTATGTGATTGTGAAGCATTTAAAATTATTTTTGTATTGGGTAGAATTGTAGGGAAGCAACATTTCAATCAAAACACTGTATAAAATTGGACAATCTCTACACCCAATGTGAGGCTGGAAAATTCTTAAGAGAGAAGGATTCTTAATTTTAGATATTACTTATAACATTAAAACATTTTAAAATGTTTGTTTATTTTTGAGAGAGACACACATAGAGCATAGTGGGGCAGGGGCAGAGATAGAGACAGAATTCGAAGCAGGCTTCAGGCCCTGAGCTGTCAGCGCAAGAGCTGGATGTGGGGTTCAAACTCATGAACTGTAAGATCATGACTTGAGCCAAAGTCGGATACTCAACTGACTGAGCCATCCAGACACTGCTGCATTTTTAAAGATTTCTCATAGAATTTGGTCAACTTTTTGGCTGCCACAGGATATGGAGTAGGTATCTATCTTTAACCTCTCTTCTTGTGTATAAATCATTTGACCAAGGTCCAGAAGGTATGGTAGTAATTGGACCAGAGTTGTATTCTTTGATTCTTTAGTGCTCTTTCTGTGAAGTATCTGTCTGTGATAAGAATCTAGTCTAAAGAGTGTTTCATCAGTGGAAAATGGGGTCTGAGGCAAGCAACATCTTTATTCGGTAGGACTTGATTATCATTGCAGTCTTTACTTTTTTGAAGCAGCCTTACCTGCAAGACCTAAACTGTTATTTCTCTCACTCATTTAAAACATGGGATTTAGAGGTGCCTAGGTGGCTTAGTCAGTTGAGCATCTGACTAAGGCTCAGGTCCTGATCTCACGATTCGTGCATTCTAGCCCTGAATCGTGGTCTCTGCTGTCAGTACAGAGCCTGCTTTGGATCCTCTGTCTCCCTATATCTCTGCTACTCCACTGCTTGCATGCTCTCTCTCTCTCAAAAATAAAAAATGTTAAAAAAGAACACCAAACATGGGATCTAGGTTATATCCAGTAGGTTTTACTGCTCAGATCTTATAGAACGAATTCATCGCATGAATTCCATGACAATAAATTAATTGGAAAGGCCCTTCCAAGTTCTCAAAATAAAATTTCTGAAATGATAGGAACAGTTTTTTCTGTGAAATCTGTGAATTAATGTATCCGGTTTAAATCTATTATTTTGGTATTTAGCAATGTGTATTTAGAGTCAGACAAACTGGTGTTCACAGACTCTGCTGTGAAACCTTGACCACCTCTCTACTTCAGTTTTTCTCACCTGTAAAATGTAGGTCATAACTTACCTTAGTTAATTTGTAGTAGAATCCTTAGTTGTCAGTGATTAAAATCCAGTACAACCAACTTAAGCAAAACAGATATTTGTAGGCCTACATGGGTTGCTGGCAGGAGCAAAAATGAAAGGAAAATGCCCGGGCAGCTCCCAGGAACTTTAAGGGCTAGGACTCTTCTATTTTCTTCACTGTAGACAGGCTTTATTCATAGGCTTTTTGTGGTGTTTCTTCTCTAATCTCAAAAATTTCTAGGAAAAGGTTCCAGATTTTCTAGGAAATTTCAAAATTCTAGAAATTTCAAAAAGTTTTAGGAAGAGGCTTTAGATTCTCTGAAAATTTCTAAGAAAAGGCTGTGGATTTATTTGCATCACATGTCTATCCAGGGACTAGTCAGTGTTGTCTAGGATGGGGACCTCTGATTCTCTGCCTCCATGTCACTTGCACATCCTTGTGGTGGACAGGATAACATGGTTGGCGTCGGGGGTGAGTGGTGCCTTACAAGAGGGAAGGCTGGCCAGGCAGAGGCTCTTCCACATAGAGAAACTCTCTCAAGCTCTTCGATGTTGACAGACTGTTCTTAAGGTGTTCAGTGTTTAGCAGTTATTACCAGACATCAGGACTTCTGTAGAGGAAATTAGACTATTTTGTGACGTTAGCTACTCAGAATGATTAAATTCTCACATTTCACTGGTAAGTCTTGATGGTGATTATCAAGATTTCTTTTTATTGTGGCAGTGTGGTGGTGTGAAGTGGGGAATAAAGAAACTACTAAGCATTTGAGTGAGAACCATTTCTGGGCTGGTGATGCTGTTGGTATACAATACAGCTGTTGGTGAGTGGTCCCTCACTCTTTTCAGATCTGACTAGGCTGTCCGGTTTTCATTTTTGCTGGGTCTTGTGAATAGTAGTAGGATATACTGAACATCTTTAGGGCTTTGGAGCCAGACTCCAGCTTTACCATATGCTTGACTATATGACCCTTGAATACATTTCCTCATCAGTTAGATTAGAGCTAAGAGAATCTGTGATACTGGATTGTTGGTGAGAATTGAAATGAAGTAGTTTAAATGGGTTACTGAGTTTCGTACCTGGCACAGTAAAACTGTACCTAATATGGGGATGGTTTCAATCATTAAATTTTTTTTTAAGATTAGAGTCAATTTTTCTTTTTTATTAATTTATTTTGAGAGAGAGTGAGAGCCTGAGAGCAGGGGAGGGGCAAAGAGAGGAAGAGCAAGAATCCAAGCAAGCTCCTTGTTCCATGCAGAGCCTGACACAGGGCTCAATCTCATGACAGCGAGATCATGACCTGAGCCAAAATCTACAGTCAGATGCTTAACTGACTGACCCACCCAAGCACCCCGCAGTCATTTAAATTTTAATCATTAAAAACATTTTTCTGACTTCTGGGAAAAATCCTGTTCTCAGTTCCCAGTCCAGACCTGCTTAGACCAGAATACCTGTTAGTGGGGGGTCTGAGAATCTATATTTTAGATTATGTGCCCCAGGTTATTGTTACAAAACCAAATATTAAGAACCAGTAATTTAGCTGAGAACGGTTTGCCCCACTCTTTTCACACTACTGTTTTTAGTAGAGAAATTTCTTTCCCTCTTCCCTGCAGTCATTTTTGGAGGGGTTCAGACAGTGAATAGTGAAACACATTACTAAAGCCACCTTCATCTTATATAAAAGCAGTACGCTGCACTTGTGTTTTAGTTCATTGGCAATCATACTTCACATGGTTGTAAAGTGCTTAGCACAAACCTGACTAATAATTAATTAAAATAGTGTTCTGTGCTTTTGAAGGGGAAACTGATTAGGCTAACAACGACAAAAAAATGTGTACTTTTGATTTAGAAATCCTGTTTTAACACATTGGGGTTATTATCTGTGTCATACCTGATGGAAATACTTCTCCTCCAACATAATGAGTTACCTGTTTTTCAGTGTGTATACCATATGAAGTTTAACATTCCTATGTATTCACGTTGACAGTTCTTTCCATCATCATTTTTATTTTTGTCATGCATAGAAAAACTTTCTACTGGAGGGTTCCCCCCACACTTTTTTTTAACATTTAAAATTTTTTTAATGTTTATTTTTGGAAGAGCGAGAGTGAGCAAGGGAGAGCACGCATGAGCAGGGGGAGGGGCAGAGAGAGAGAGAGAGAGAGAGAGAGAGAGAGTGAGTTCAGTCCAAAGCAGGCTCTGTGCTGTCAGCACAAAGCGGGATATGGGGCTTGAACCCATGAACTGTGAGATCATGACCTGAGCTGAAGTTTGATGCTCAGCTGACTAAGTGCCCTATGACATTTAAATATTTTAATCCAGGGGTCGCTCAGTTGGTTGAGCGTCTGACTCTTGATTTCTGCTCAGGTCATGATCCCAGCATTGTGAGATTGAGCCCTGTGTGTGGCTCTGCACTAAGCATGGAGCCTGCTTAAAATTCTCTTCCCCTCCTCCACTCTGCTCTGCTGAGAGCTCATGTGCTGTCTCTCCCTCTCTCTAAAATAAATTTAAAAAGAATTTAAATGCTTAACCCCGTCCCCTCCCCCCCCAGGAGGGAGTTGGGTTCAGTGTGAGGCTAACCTAGTTTTGAAATAGATAAGTAATTGTTCATTGCTATTTGTATATAAGTGGCTTTTTTCACATTGAGTATTCATGGGATTAGATGGAGATTTGAGAAAAAGATGTAAAGACCTGACGTAGCTAGAAATTAGATTGTCTGAAGACGATTTTAGTTGAAAATGAGTGACCCAGGCACTGATCTTGAAGTGAGGCTGATTTGTCAGTATCCTGGGAATGGTCTCCTCTCACATGGTTGAGAGCATCTCTGTTTCTCTTGCCGCAGTCTCAGAGCAGGTTATCTGCGCCTTGAAGTTGCGTTGGTGGCTCACAGTGCTTCGTTCAGACTTCCACATTCTTTTGCTGGATATGCCCAAACTTATCCCCGACTGTAAGTTGTGTATGGTTTTCACTAAAGCCTCATGACTATCATGGACGTTTTGAAATGAAAAATATTGTTTCCAGTTTAATTTAAAAGTATAAAAGACCTTCTCTTATTAGACTTAAGTAAACTTCAAGTTTGAGAACGGTTACTGTGGAAAGTATAGTTAATTAAATGCTCTGCTTAATCCTGAGCATGAAAGTCTCCGCTCTTCAAGTACTAAAATTTTGGGGAATTTTGTTTTTGATCTTTAAAAAAATTTTTTTTAATGTTTTTATTTATTTTTGAGAGAGAGAGAGAGAGACACAGTGTGAGCAGGGGAGGGTCAGAGAGAGAGGGAGATACAGAATCTGAAGACAGGCTCCAGGCTCTGAGCTAGCTGTCAGCACAGAGCCCAACACAGGGCTCGAACCAACGAACTGTGAGATCATGACCTGAGCCGAAGTTGGATGCTTAACCAACTGAGCCACTCATGCACTCCTTTTTTTTTTTAACTTTTAAAATAAATATTATTTCACAGGAAATTGCAGAGATACCCTTGTATCATTCACTTCGTTTCCCCCAATAGTAGGATCTTAATCTCTGTGAGCATAATACAATACTAATACAACTGGAATATGTATGTTTCAATATAGTACAGTATTGTAACCCTGGAAATTGACATTGTACAGCCCATGGACTGTATTCACATATCACCAGTCTTACATGTGTTTGTGTGTGTACATGTAGTTTCATGCAGTTTTATCACATATGTAAATTTTATCACCCCCCCATACAATCAGGATACAGAATTGTGTTATCGTCACAGATCCCTTGTGCTACCCCTTTATCACTTTGTAGACAAGCCACCTGGAAACATTACACTGTATGAAATTTGAGGAGGAGTCATAGTAAAGTTTATTTCAGTTCATTCTACAATGTAGGAGATTTGCTATTATGGACCTCCAGATGTCAGTGTTCACTGAAGACATACCCACTTAGCTCGACTTACAGTTTTGCCCCATTAAAATTATTCAGTTGTATTATCTCTTTGAATGTTGTACTGCATTTCTGATATTCCATTTTTAGTAGTTAGAATGAATAAAAGCAAAAATAGCTTATAACCAGAACATGGATAATTACCTTTTCTTTCCCAATATTTTTTAAATGTTATTATTTTGTGGCCTAAAGTACAATTGGTATCTGTCTTCATATTTTTTTAATCTAATTTTTGCTTGTAATAGTTACTGGTACATAATGAGTTTCTACTCTGTATCTTAATCTTTAAGACTTTTTTCATAAGTGAGAATATAAGTTTGAGAAATAAGAACCATTATTATGCTACTTCTTGCCAGCAGCACATTAGTGTTTTATGATTTTTTTTTAAATAGTAAGTGGCATGTGTACTCACTAGTACATATATTTTATATTTGCATTTAAGGAAGACAGAAAAAACAGTCCTAAATTGTGTTTTTGGACATTGAGTTGTGGTCAAGAAACTTACCTAAAACTTGATTTTTTTTTTCCCCCTGCAGTTTCATCTGCATTAATTATTTTAGAGTGATTACATGATCTAGCAGTTCCACTGTAGGTATATATGTAAGAGAATTGAAAACACATGTTCAGAGAAAAACTGTAAATAAATGTTCATAGCAGCATTATCTGTAATAACCAAAAGATGGAAAACAACCCAAATGTCTGTGAACTGATGAATGACTAAACAAAATGTGGTATATCCATCCATTATTAGGCCATAAAAAGGAATGAGATGTACTGATGAATGCTGTAGTAGATGAACCTTGAAAATATTAGAGTCAGACTGAAAGAAGTCAAACTTGAGAGACTACATAGTGTATGATTTCATGTACATGACATCTTCATAACAGGCAAATCTATAGAGACCAAAGATAGATATGTGGTTGCCTAGGTCTGAGAGATTGAAGAGTGCAACTTGAGGCAGAAAATGCTATTATTTCATAATTTAAATGGATAATTTTTATGAAAGAATTTAATTGGGGAGTCATTTTTCTTGAGACTTAATTTTCCATTTCCATTTTCTACTGTTGTAAGGTTTAACAGGGAGAGCTGGAATAGCCAGATTAGTTATGTCCTTCCTGAAACAAAGGTGCACTGTGGGTGTTGAGACTAAGTAAATTGTGGATTTGTTGAAAGAGAGCTGTGATAATGCCTGAATCTGAAAGATGGAGATCTCTATTTGAACAAATTTGTTGTCAGGCTTAAGTGGACATGAAAGCACTTGAATCTGAAAAGAATTCTGTTAGTTGTTACCACTACCACTGAGCCTGTCTCTCATATGGAAATGCAAGACTTAAAAAATACATAACTATGTCTGGGAGGGGACACACATTCCTGGGTTTTACTGGTCTGCATACATTTTCTTTTTTCTTTTCTTTTTTTCTTTTTTTCCTGCTTTCCCAACTTTTTAAATTAAGATATGCTGGGCTTGAAAGTGGTGTCCCTGTAAAGGTAAACCAACTTACAGTGTAATTTTTT
>NC_043709.1:70505467-70578064 GCF_006229205.1 Suricata suricatta
ATATAACTGGCTTGGATTGAAGATTAATTTAAAAGCCTTCAAAGAGCCTCTCTTCCCTTTCTGTCACTGTTTGAAGCATTTTAATTTGGCTTCAAGATAAGCAGGTATTTTGCTTGGCTGAAATGGATTTTATTCTAGGGGGATCTGTGTAGTACACAAACGAAAATTTTGGAAGTATTCCCATATTTTCTGTGTTATCTGAGGAGGGGATTTTAATATGTTAGGAGAGTTCCTGATAAGGAATGGTTTTTCAGTCTGTAATATATTCTACCTAAAAGTTTTAAAGTCCTATTTAAAATAATGGTACCTGAGTAAGGAAGAAATTTCCAAACTCCTCAAGTTACTTTAGCCATATTGAATTTGTGAAGTTGGACTTGCAGTTTTGTTGCTGTAAAATAGAACAGTAAGTTATTATGTTTTTGAGTGAATTCCTTGTTAGTTTTAAATCGAAATACTCACATAGGACTCTATTTCTGTCTTACTCTGTTAGGTGTAAAGATTTCTCTCTGTGTTACTGGAATCCCTATTGGATGCTGCCCTCTGATGTTTGTGGAATGAACTGCTTTTGGGAAGCGGCTTTTAGGTAGGCACCTCATATTTAATTGGTAGATCAGTGTAGGTAAGATTAGATAGTACACAGTAAATTTTTTACTGTAATAGGACATAAAATGTTTCTTTTCCTGTAATATAATATTGTCATATAAGCAAATAATTCATTTTCTGTTTGGGTTTTCTGTTTTTCCTACTTTGTAGTTGTTATAACTCATTTTTAGTACATACTGTGTATAAAATGCTCTAACTTTTTTTTAGATGTTCTTAGGAGCATTTGTGATCTAATTTTAGGTAACTGGGTGACAAAGTATTAAACAGGTGATAAAGATAGACTTCCATTGACATTTACAGCCAAACACATGACATTTTTCTACTTTTAAGCTGGTATGCTGAAAAAACATTTTGTAGGTGGATGGGGACACGGGAAAGATTGATTACATTGGTTATTTGCAAAGAGATTGAATATTGAGGAATGAGAGGATAATAATAAATATTTAATGAAGGAGTAAGTTTTGTTATGGCATTGTTTATTGATCTTGCGTGTTGCTGAGTAGCTTGACTTTGTGCATGGCTCTGGATAATGAAGGCTTTGGATTCTGCTCTGACCTTCAGTGAAAGAAGTGTTAATAGGAATGGGCTGTCAGACTGTCTCCCTGACACAGTGGCAGGAGACGCTGAGGCAGTAGCCTGAGATGCCCTTCCTAAAGGTAAACTTTCTTTGAGAGCCACCTATTTTTATGGTCTTTACGATTCGTTTAAATTTTAGTTCTACTCCTTCTACTTGCTAGGCACAGTGCCAGGTGCTAAGAACCACACTCTGCATCTAGTTAATGTGATTTCTGGAACTTGTGTTCTGACAGGAGCTTCACACTAGTAAACCTGAGATTAAGATAAAGGGTGACACATTATAGCTGTGGTGATGGGAGAGACAGTGACTCATGAGGTGGGATCATCTTAAGGCACCAGGGAAGGCTTCCTGGTGGGAGTGATTGCATGAGGAACATGGAAGTTAGCCAGGCTCAGGACAGGAGGTGAAGTATTCTAGGTGAGAAGAATTACTTTGTTAGTATATATTACTAGTATATATTTTTATATTCTTGTAGTCCCAGTTCATTATGCATTCCATGAACAACCAGGAAGGAATGAATCATTGAAATCCATTATTTTAATTCTATCACCTTGCTATTGAAAATACTGGGTGATTGAAATTCTATTATGAGTCAATCAAATCAGATTATTCAAACTTAAAAATGTTTTTTTTTAATGTTTTAAATTTATTTTTGAGAGACAGAGAGAGACAGTGCAAGCAGGGGAGGGTCAGAGAGAGAGGGAGACACGGCATCTGAAACAGGCTGCAGGCTCTGAGCTGTCAGCACGGAGACTCCTGTGAGGCCTGAACCATGAACCGTGAGATCACGACCTGAGCCGAAGCCGGATGCTTAACCGACTGAGCCACCCAGGCGCCCCTAAAAACTAACTTTTTAAAAGATAATGTTAGGTGGGGAAGGGAAGAGGGGTGGTAGCAGTGAAGAAAAAAAAAAAAAAAAAGATAATGTTGGAGTGCCTAGGTAGCTCAGCTGGTTAAGCATCTGACTCTTGCTTTTGGTTCAGGTCATGACCTCACTGTCATGAGTTCAAGCCCCACATCAGGCTGGGTGCCTACTTGGGATTGTTCTGACTCCCTCTCTCTCTTTCTCAAAAATAAATAAATAAACATTAAAAAGAGAAAAGGATAATATTACCCTTCACCTTGTTCATAATTTTGGAGAATTAGAGCTCCATATTTTTCAGTCTTGTAAAAATTTGTTAATGAATATTGACAGCCACCACTTTGGTATCTTGACTTATGACATAAATCTGCTCACTCTGGAAGCTGCGTGAGCTTAAAAACTTCTATATACCCTGATTTATACAACCCAGGTCTTTTTTGTAAGATACAACATGAGTAACAATCTTCCCCCCTCCTCCACTGACTACAAGAGTACAGCAGGGAAGTTGATCTAGCTGAATCCTGGAGCCTTATTACTCCTCTTGTTTTGGCTTCCTCAGTTCATTTTCCTAATGCCTCTATATCTGTACCTATTTTTTTATGTATCAAATCATTGGGTAAAATGTCTCAAACTTTTGTTTCTTTTTAAAAAAAAATTAGAGGGGTGCCTGGGTGGCTCAGTCAGCTAAGCGTCTGACTTCAGCTTGGGTCACGATCTCACTGTTGGTGAGTTTGAGCCTCATGTCAGGCTCTGTGCTGACAGCTTAGAGCCTGGAGCCTGCTTCAGATTCTGTGTCCCTCTCTCACTGCTCATCCCTCACTCACTCTCTATCTTTGTCACTCTTTCAAAAGTAAACATTAAAAATAAATTTAAAAACATAAAAAATAAAAAAAAATTATTTGAGAGAGAGTGTGTAGGATGGGGAGGGGCAGAGAGAGACAGAAAGAGACAGAAAATCCCAAGCAGGCTCCATAATCTGCGCCCAGCCTGATCCAGAGCTCGATCCCAGGACCCTGGGATCATGACCTGAGCTGTAATCAAGAGTGACACTCAGCTGACTGAGTCACCCTGGTGCCCCACAGACTTAATTTCTTACGTAGATCCTCTCACGTTTACTCTGTTCGAACATGTAATTGTCATACCATTCTCACCCTACATTTCAGTATTGACTCTAAGTAACACTTCATTTTCGCCTGACTCTAAGAGCTTGTTTGCCCACCTGCTAAAACGTCTTTGAAATTCCCCATTACTACCAACTCTAAGTCCACATTTTGCCGGACGTTGGTTTCTTCACAGGACTGTCCCAACTTTCCCTGTTAGAATTCTTTATATTTTTATTTTGGTCAAAGCTCATTTGAGGGATCATTTCCTCCCATTTAATTTACACAGTGAACATAAAATAACATAAAAAATAAAAATCACTTCTGATGTGCACAGGCTGTTAGTAATTCATATCTGCTAAGTCATTTCCTGACCAACTGAATGGGACACTGCAGCTCGTCAGCATGCTCGTGCCTCTCCTCTCTCTTCTGTCCTTGAAACAAAACCAAACACATTTCTGCAACAGCTTACACTCAGCCCTTTTTTCCTTAAAGCATTCTTTGTTTACTCCGTTTCTCATCACCAGCAAGACTTCTTTATGTCTTTAAACAACAGCATACAAACTTCACCCTTCAGCCTGCCTGAGCAGCACTGGCTACCTGGTGAACCCCCCACCCTGACCATGAAGTCTTCCTGACTCTGACTTGTTCTTCTGGGGCCCAGTCTTACATTTTTTTCTCCCTTGGATACTGGTTATCACTTCCTGTTTCTGTCTCAAGATCAGGGTCTCAGCTCTTGATCTCTGCTTCTGGACTTCTCTCTCTGTCCTGACTCTTCCATATTGATGTTCCTTAAGACTCTTGCTCTTTTCCTTCCTCACTCCCTGGGTAGTCACAGGATAATCTTTTCTGAGCACCAGAACTCTTTCCAGCTGCATTTTGGTCATTTTTACCTTGCTAATTTGGATGCCTCAGACTCTCTTGTTCAAACTTGAGTTCATGATCTGGTGTCTCACACCTTCCCTCATTTGTGTTTTGTATCCTGGCTTATAACTGACTTTCTTCATGTCAGTCCACAGTCTACAGACTCTTCTACACATCTCCTTTCACCCTGTTGCTCCTGATAGCCTCTTGTTTCCTATTCCCTTAATTATTGTGCTCATCACTTCTTACATAACAATTTCCCTTCCCACCTAACTGCTTCTCCCTTTTCGGTATCCTCTCTGTTACTGCACTCTCGCGTCTGTTGTGCTTGTGGATCTGCACTTCCAGACAGTTGACTTTGCAGATAGATACCACATGGTGTTCCTCACTGAAGCTCCAACCGAGCAAGGTGCTTGGCAACCAGTAAATAACTAATGATTTTCCCTAGCACTTCCAGACTAGCTTTGATGTTTCATATTGTGAGCTTCCTTAGCAATCTTGATTTTTTTTCTCTTTAAACAGTTACCATGCTTTCTGATTAACCCGTTTAAAATTCTGCCTTTTTGCAATAGACTGTAAATTGTGTGAGGTCATGATTGTGGCTTTCTTGTTTATCCCCTGTATCTAGCACATGAAAGATGGTCAGATATTCATTAAAGAGAATGAATTATATTACTAAATCTTGTTCTTGAAATTATGTGGATTTAAGCCTCCACCAGCATTTTGTATATGTACTGGTATCCCCATGATCATAGCATTATTGGGAGTTATAACTTCACCATATAAAAAAAATGTTTACTTATTTTTGAGGGAGAGAGAGTGCAAGCACAGGAGGAGCAGAAAGAGAGGGGAGAACAGAGGATCCAAAGTGGGTTCTTTGCTCACAGCAGAGATCCCAATGCAGAGCTCAAATTCCCAAACCATGAGATCATGACTTTAGCCGAAAATGGAAGCTTAACCGACTGAGCCACCCTGGTGCCCCATAATTTTACTACTTATTAGAGTAAAAAGATAGATTATTATTGATTTATGTTTTGTTGATTATTTGTTGAACATACTTTCATATTTGTTTAGCTTTCTAATCTTTTTTTCTATATATTTTCTGTATTGGTATTTACCTGTTGCATTTTTAATGCTTATTTTATGATCTCTTAGGCTGCTTTTGCCATTGATTACAAATCTCTTCCTAGTTTCATTTTTTATTTTAGTTATTTCATTAAGGAATCTCCCCCCTCTTTTTTTAAAAGTAATCTCTGGGCCCAATATGGGGCTTGAACTCATAACCTCAAAATCTAGAGTCGCATATTCTACCTACTGAGTCAGCCAGACACCTGTAAACAATCTCTTAATTTTAGTATTATTAAAGAAATCTGTTTTATTGTACTAATTTTTTTGTGACTTGAGCTTTTAAAATATTTAATCTTTATGGTGGGAATTGCTTTTCAACTTATGATTCGAATTCGTGGTTATAGGTGAGTTTGATGTTATGTGTATTACTTTAAGCAGTCCATGCTAATTTTAAGAGCCATATTTGTACAGTTATTTAAAATTATATTTTAGCAATTAATGCTTATATTTCATGTTAAACTTTTAGATTTTTTTATGCTGTATGTAAAACCCTGAAGATTTGTGTTGTATTTTGTTTCAAAAGTGATTATATACGACTCTTTAAAGTAGTTATTTATTGGGGCACCTTGGTGGCTCAGTTGGTTAAGCATCAGACTTTGGCTCAGGTCGTGATCTCATGGTTCATGAGTAATGGTTCAGCCCTACATTGGGCTCTGCACTGATAGCTTAGAGCCTGGAGTCTACTTTGGATTCTCTGTCTCCCTGTCTCTCTGCCCCTCTCCTGCTCACACTTTGTCTCTGTCTCTCTCTCAAAATTAAACATTAAAAAAAAAGTTATTTACTACTAGTATGATAATTCAATACTTTGTTTTAATAGTGAGAAGAAAAACTTTTTAAAGCTGTGCATTAAGGAAATTGATATTAATGTTTCTGAATAGTTTTCCATTTTGTTCAAGTGCAAGTTTTTAAAAAATATTTACTTATTTATTTTGAGGGCAGGGGTAGAGAATCCCAAGCAGGCTCCATGCTGACAGTGCAGAGACTGATGCTGGACTTGATCTCACAAACTGGGAGATCATGACCTGTGCCGAAATCAAGAGTTGGACATTTAACTGTGTGAGCCACCCAGTAGCCCCTCATATGCAAGTTTTTAAAGATGGTTGATAGCAGTTACTTTTTAGTTTGAGGAAATTGTTACCAGAAATTTAATTTGTTTGACTTTACATACTTCATTATGATGTTAATTCTTGGTATGAATATTATTATACATTGTTCCTTTATAGGATGGAAGAATACCCTGAAAGCTTTTTATGCTGTCCAAATTTAAAAAAAGGAAAAATTATTATGGTTCTTTCATAGCAGAAATGTTACTTAAAGTAAGTCTACTCCCAAGGCTTAGAAATCTGTTAACAGTGATTGTATTAGAATTTATCATCTAAAATACTCTTTTTTAAAAAAGTGTTTATTTTTGAGAGAGGGAGAACGAGTCAGGGAGGGGCAAAGAGAGAAGGAGATAGAGGATCCTAGCAGGTGCCATACTGACAGCCCAAAGAGGGGCTCGAACTCACAACTGTGAGACCATGACCTCTGCTGAGGATGGATGCTCAATTATATGAGCCACCCAGGTGCCTCACATACTCTTTAAGTATTAATTTTTTTTTCTGATTTCCCCTCTGAACTTTTTACTTTGATTAATTTCAAATCGACAGAGATTTCAAGAATAGTTATAGTGAGCACACGGATATTATATTGTTCACTAAGTATTTACCTATTAGTGACATTTTGCCACTTTCTTTTTTTGGCTAACTCATCTGAGGGATAGCTTCAGTCATTATGATATACAGCTATGTATCACATCATAATAGAGACATTTCCCAATATAACCATAATAAAATTATCATTTCCAGTTTTTTAACATTGGCAGAATATATATTCATTCATATCCATATTGCCTTATTTTTCTATCATTGAACTTTTAACCTCTCCCACCCCCAATTCAGGACTCAGTCAAGGATCATACACTGCATTCAACTGTGAGATCTGTTTAGTCTCTTTCCCTGTAGAAAAGTTCCCCATGCTTTTTTTAGGGGCTGGTGTGGGGGATAGTCTTGGTATCTTTGATGACATAGTATTATTGTTTCGTTTTGTAGAATGTTCCTTTATTTGGATTTGCCTGTCTTCCCATTATTAGATTTGGGGCAGGAATACTGAATAGGAGATACTGTGCTTTTCTTTGGTCATGCTCTCAGAAAGCCTCTATAATAAGTTTATTATTGGTTCATTTTGATTAATTGGTTAGGGTAATGGTATCACATTTCTACATGTATCTTTATTCCCTTTATAATGTGTGAGGATAATACCTTGATACTTTGTGGATGTAGCATTCATTGATTATTCTTGTTCAAATCATCTGTTACAGTGGTGATTGTAAAACTGATTTTTGTAGTTCTGTCTTTCCTTCTACATTTATTGGATAGTATTTTTTAAATAATTTTTTAATGTTTATTTATTTTTTGAGAATGAGAGAGAGCCCGAGCAGGGGAGGGGCAGAGAGAGGGGGAGGGGCAGAGAGAGAGGGAGACGCAGAATCCGAAGCAGGCTCCAGGCTCTGAACTGTCAGCACAAAGCCGGACACACGGCTCAAACTCACAGACTGTGAGATCATGACCTGAGCCAAAGTTAGATGCTTAACTGACTGAGCCACCCAGGTGCCCCTTTAAAGGGTTTTTTTTTTTTTAATGTTTATTTTGGGTAGTATTTATTTTTAAAGAAGGGTTTCCCCCTCCCCTTTGGCCCCTTTACTTGGTATCTTTTTATACTCAGATTTATTTTTTAATGTGTTATCATTCATTATTGTTATAATTCCTTTTGATGCCCAGATTATACCAGAGTTAGCCATGAGGGCATTCAGGTACTATCTTTGAATTATCTGTAGAATTTCTTCTAATTATATATCTGTAGAAAAATAGGTTTGACTTAAAAATGACCTTTTGGATAATATTTCTTTAAATTCACAGGGACTTTTCTCTTATTTACAGTATGATTAAAATGCAGCACATTTTTATAGACAGAATTATATCTATTCAAGAAATACATCATTTTGGGACTAAAATTATTTGAATGGCTACTTCCCTATAACCTATTAGGTTTTAGTTATCCCTTCCTCTAGTTGTGGAAGCTTACTTTAGATTTTTTTGAGCTGCAGTTATTTCCTGTTCGTGGGGTCTCGGGACAGGGTGATAGGCAGTGACATCTTTAAAGTATGCTCTGTTTTGTTATTTTGGGTGTAGAGTGTGTACTATATATAATGCTTTTGCTGAAAAGGGACACATAACAAAAAGCAAATGCGATGTAATGGACAATACTTCTTCTGTAGAAATTGGTGGAAGAAGTGCTGGCAGTGTGTCTGAAACCAGCCTTGCTGAAATGCCTCGGAGGAGTCATCCCTCGTACTGACTTTAGAGGGATGTTTTTATCTTGAAGAACATTTGACTTATTTTTCCTTAGAAGGTTTTATTATCGAAGCGCCTGGGTGGCTCAGTCAGTTGAGCGTCTGACTCTTGATTCTGGCTCAGGTCATGATATCACAGTTTGTGAATTCGAGCCCTGCGTCGGGCTCTGTGCTGACAGTGTGGAGCCTGCTTAGGATTCTCTCTCTCCCATTTCTATCTGCCCCTACCCTGCTCACACATTCTCTCTCTCAAAATAAATAAATACACTTAAAAAATTTAAAAAAAGGTTTTATTATACTTGTTTTTGTGTGTAAAGAATTCTGTACAAAGCAACACATGACTATTATGGCTTACTTTTAAAAATTTCTTGCCTTTTAGCTTTGAGGCAGGATCTGGTTATGACCATTTAGACAATCCAAGCCTATTGTTATTTCTAAAATCTTGATGTGGAGGCATTTACTTGAAAGATGAGATAATTCAGAGCTCTGTGAAATTGTGTTTCTGTCTTGATTGCTTTGTCATTTACTTTTGTTATTATGGCTTCCACTGCTTTGAGATGAATGGGGTGCAAATCACTTTGCTATAGGTATAGAAGGCATCAGGTTCAGTGTTATAAACTGAGGGGCTCAACAGAGAGGAGGGAAGCAGCCTCAGGGTGCTGCCAAGGGAAGAGATACTACTTCTTTCCCATTGCTGGCAACAGAAAAGAACAGAGCTCTAAAAAGACTCAAGCTATTGCTAACACCATATATGTGAAGGAAGTGGCCTCGCCAGTGGGGAAAGGATAGACTGGAAACTGTGAAACAAATGATGTTGTACCGTTGGATAGCCATGTGCAAAATTATGCAATTCTCTCCTACTTCAAACTGCTCATAAAATTTAATTCCTGGTAGATTAATACAAATTTTAAAGACAAAGTATATACCTAATATTATATCTTAGTTTAATGATAATGTTAACCTTGATGAAGAATGAAATAGCAACATTGTTTCTGGCATAGTAAGTAATGCTTCTTATGTGACTTCTTCGTTTAGTATTATTAGCAAAGTGGTGTGATAATATTTAACTTTATGAATTTTCTGGGTGAGGTTTCTTTTTCTTAAAAACAATTTTTTAGAGGCACAGGTGGCTCAGTCAGTCAAGTAATCAGCTCTTGATTTCGGCTCAGGTGTTCTCATGGTTTGTGGGTTCAAGCCCTGCACCTCCATGCTAACTGCACAGGGCCTGCGTGGGATCGTCCCTCCCTTTCTTCCTGCCCCTTCCCGGTTTGCGTGTGCGCACACACACTTGCTCTCTCTCTCTCTCAAAAAAGAAAACAACCAACACACAGCTTTATTTATTTATTTATTTAGATTTATTATTGTTTTTATTAAAGATTTATTTTTAAGGGGCGCCTGGATAGCTTATTTGGTTAAGCATCTGACTTCAGCTCGGGTCGTAGTTCACGGTTTGTGAGTTCAAGCCCCGTGTCAGGCTCTGTGCTGACATCTCAGAACCTGGAGCCTCCTTCAGATTCTGTGTCTCCCTCTCTCTCTGCTCCTCCCCACTCATGTTCTGTCTCTTTTTGTCTCAAAAATAAACAAACACTAAAAAAAATTTTTTTTTTAAAAGATTAAACAAAAGATTTTATTTTTAAATAATCTCCACACCCAATATGGGGCTCGAACTCAAAACCCAGAGATCAAGAGTCGCATGCTGGGGGGGTGGGGGGCGCCTGGTGGCTCAGTCAGTTGGTTAAGCGTCCGGCTTCAGCTCAGGTCATGATCTCACGGTTCTGACAGCTAGCTCAGAGCCTGGAGCCTGCTTCAGATTCTGTGTCTCCCTCTCTCTCTGACCCTCCCTTGCTCATGCTGTCTCTCTCTGTCTCTCAAAAATAAATTACAAAAACCAGAAAAAAAAAAAAAGTCGCATGCTCTACCTACTGAACCAGCCAGGTGCCCCAACAGTTTGTTTTAAAGAATCTCATTTATAGAATCATCGGCCCATTAGACTGAATGAAGGGTGAATTACTAAGGTATTTAGGAGTTTATGTTTGAACCTTCCAGTAGAGGGACAGGGAAGGAAATGACCCCTGTGTTTTCTAGAAGATATTTGTGCTCAAGAGCTTTTCAGTTCCTTTGCTGAAGGCTGACAGTTGCCAATAGTCACATATGAGAAATGTGCCCTACAAGAGGATGCCCTACAAGGCCCATTTTCAGGCCTTAGGAATCTGGTCAGTTCAGAAAAGCATTATTTTCAACTGCTATCTTAATTATCTCCAGGCTCTTAGCAAAACAGCCTTGTTAATAGCAAAGGATAGATCCACAATAAAAGCAGGAGTACATTATATATATTCACACTTAATGTTTTATTCTGTTAATATAAAATAATTCCCAATGTTTAATGTTAAAACATTAAGATATATCCTTGTATGATATTCTGATTTCCCATATCAGAAATTAGTTGTAGGATTACCATGAGCAAGAACAAGATGTTCCTCAGAAAACAGTTCTGTTTCGCTTTTAACACGTGGACACGTGAATACTCAAGATTCCAAGGTCCCGTGGTAAGGAGTATCACTGCAATTAATTTTACTTGCAAGTTTAAGAAAAATGATTAGTCACTCATTCTTGCTACTACAAATCTCAGTAATGTATACATACAACTGTTAACATTAAACAATATAATTTCTAACCCTTATACATTTTACAGAAAGGATCTCAGTAGGCAAGAATTGAATTAAAGTCAAATTTTGTTTTTAATTCAACATGTTTGCACTTTATAATACCTTAATGTGTTGCTAGTTTTGTTTTGTGTTGTCTTCCATTCTAACATTCCTTTAACTGTCAGTTCCAAAATTATTTCAGGTGAGATCTATATTTAATATTATAAATAGGTTATTTATTTAATAACAATGCAGCCATACATAACTAACTTGGTTCTTTTTATGCTCGTGGATTAATGTTTGTTCATGGTTGAGGTGCAAGAGTCTGAAAGTTTTCTTAGGCCCAGTACAATTCAGTGCTGCTCTGTATTCAAAGTAGGTTCTGATACAGTCTAGGTCAATAGCTTAGGTTTAGGGAATCTTTCCTTCCAAAATGGCATGCTGATGTTTGACTAGTATGTTTTAGGCCACCTCAGAAATTTTTAGCTCTCACTGAGTAGTACTTGGAGAATGGGATTTAATGTGTATCAGTGAAAAAGTTATATGAAGGAAATATAATTAGTGTGGTTGAAGATCGAATATAATAGTTAAACATTTATGGATGATTTATGTTTGGGTTTGCTTCAAAATGATCTTTTGGTTAGTGGAAGGGGATGTGGGGGGGTACTTAGATGAAAAAGAATACCTTTGAATGTATAATTGTTGGAGTTAGGAGATGGGTACATGGGGATTTATTTTATTCTCTCTACTTCAATATGTTTTTGAGATATTTTTTATTGTTTGAATTTTTCATTATTTTTAAAATGTTTATTTTTTATTTTTATTAAATTAAAAAATTTTTAATGTTTTTTATTTTTATTTTTATTTTTTAATTTTTGAGAGACAGAGACAGTGCTAGCAGGGGAGGGTCAGAGAGAGAGGGAGGTACAGAATCTGAAGACAGGCTCCAGGCTGAGCTAGCCTTCATCATAGAGCCCAATGCGGGGCTCAAACCTATAAACCATGAGATCATGACCTGAGCTGAAGTTGGACACTCAACCGACTGAGCCACCCAGGTACCCCTTAAAATTTTTTTAAATGTTTATTTATTTTGAGAGAGACAGACAGACAGACAGAACGTGAGCAGGGGAGGGGCAGAGAGAGAGGGAGACACAGAATCCGAAGCATGCTCCAGGCTCTGAGCTGTCAGCCCAGAGCCTGATGTGGGGCTCGAAGTCATGAGCAAGATCATGACCTGAGCCAAAGTTGGACACACAACTGACTGAGCCACCCAGGCGCTCCTATTTTTATTTTTTAAATATAATTCATTGTCAAATTGGTTTCCATATAACAGTTCCCATCCCAACAAGTGCCCTCCTCAATGTTTCTGGGATTTTTTTTTTTAAGATTTTTTTTCCCCTTAATTTCAGAGAAAGAGAGAGAGAGAGAGCACAAGTGGGGTAGAGGAGTGAATGGGGGAAGAGAGAGAATCCCAAGCAGGCTCCACACTCAGCACAGAGCTGAACGTTGGGCTTGATCCTACGACCCTGAGATCATGATCTGAGCTGAAATTAAGGATCAGATGCCTTAACTGACTGAGCCACCCAGATGTCCTGAGATTTCTTTTTTAATTAAAAAGCTAAAAAATAATTGAATGGAAGGCCTTCAATCAGTGATGCTCCTTTTGTCAATTGGCAGATTCCTTGAGAGAATTAAGTCCTTAATGCATCCAGTCTGAGTAATGAATTAACTTCTCTCCTATATATCTAGAATGGTGCTAGTTATGTACTATTCAAGTAGTAATTTTTGTTTGTTTGTTTTGTGGTTCCTAGTGAGGAATATTGGCTGAGAAAGGCTGGTTAAGGATAAAGAAATACATAATTGATTTAACATTGCACTGTTTTGTAATTTGATATTTCCTTGCTATTTAGTTATTTATTTTTATTTGTGATTATTTTTAAAGATTTTATTTTTAAATAATGTCTGCACCCAACGTGGGGCCTGAACTCACAACCTTGAGATCAGTAGTCACATGCACTTTTGATGAGCCAGCCAGGCACCCCATTTCTTTGCTTTTTAAATTGAAATTTTGAACTTCAGTTTTTGAACATGGTCAGAATACCATGTTGTTAACATGTTACCCTGTACTAAAACTATTGGAAAATATGATTTTTTCTTATTAGGTATAGTCTGAAAGTGCAGCCTGCTCAAAGAATGCACCTCGCTGTGGTTGCCTGTGGTGAAAGACTGGAAGAAACTATAACCATGTTGAAGTCAGCTATCATTTTCAGCATCAGGCCTCTGCAGTTCCATATTTTTGCTGAAGATCAACTACATGACAGTTTTAAAGGCATAGTAAGTATTTGAGACTTTGTCAAGTCTGTAGAGGTGAATATTTAATGGCACACTATAATGGAATGCTGTTTTATTCCTTCATTGAACAAAAATATTTATTCAGTAACTAACTGCCCTTCTAGAATGGGGCTGCTGCTCACTCCATCTAAGAGTCCAGATCTGGGTCTAAGAGGAAGGTTTGTTTCTAAAGGAGATTACTTCAAGTCTTTTGCAAAGCATGGAGGTTTTATTTCACTGACTTTAGCTCCAAGATGATTTGACTGAAAAGTCCTGTGATTTAATTTTATTCTCATGTTTGGCTTGGGAGTGTCTCAAACAAAGTGTGCACAAAGATTTTATTTCTGTTTTGAGGGGAGGGAGCTCTTGGTTGACAATATGGAGGGAAGCAGCTTTTTTGTTCTGATAAGAAAGTTCTTTATTTTGGTTTGTTATTGGTTACAATCAGTGTGGCTATATTGGCAGAAAATTCAAACTAACAGTGGCTGAAACACGATGGAAGTTTTTTTCTTTCTCACATAGAAGTAGACAGTCTGTGGTATATGGTAACTCTGTGTCTTCAGGGACTCTGTCTTGTGACTGAGCCATTTTGACATAAAACTTCTACATTATGGTCCCAGATGGCTACTCAAGCTTGGATCCTCACATCCATATTTTAACCAACACAAGGGAGAAAGGAGTGAAGAAGGCTAATCTCTTCCTTCCCTCTTAGAATACTTTTCAGAAGTTGCAGATGACATTCCTGCCAGTATCTCATTAGTCTGAACTCAGTCATGTAACCATATTGTTAAAGCTGTGTGTGAGGGTTAAAAATATACTCTTTAATCAGGGCAACCATATAACCTTAATAACAAAAAAATTATAACTGTACAAGAAGAGTAGAACTGACAGATAGGGGTGAAGAACATATAAGAAAAAGAAAATTCACCTGAAATGTCACCCCGAGTGTTCTGAGACAGTGGTAAAGATGATAATCACCTGAACCACCCAGGCACCTCCGACAGATATTTTCTAACCAGTTCTTATTGGTCTGACTTTGCGTGTAAATATTTCCTATTATACATACTTGGGTATAAAATTAGTGCTTAATTTTTTTGAGTTTAATTTGTTTAGTGATCCATGGGATTTATTTATCAGATAAGGTAGATGAACAACTTGCAAGGCTTTTAGCTTTCTAATATTGTGGTTGTTATAACTTTCATTGTGCCTCTGATCTAGAATGTTACTATGATTTTAATATTGTGAATAAAACAAATGGTGGGAAAGAAGAACTTTACTCTCTCTGAACTATGTTCAGCGTTAACATTTAATATCTTAATTTTTAGCCTTTGAAAATAATCTGTTGGTTTATGATTTGACAGAGAAAATTGAAAGTGAAATAATCTAAACTGAATTCTTATTTTTTTTATATATTTTTAGCTTGATAGCTGGTCATTTCTGAAGACATTTAATTACTCATTATACCCAATAACTTTTCCACGTGAGAATGCAGTGGAGTGGAAAAAGCTCTTTAAACCATGTGCTTCCCAGAGATTGTTCTTGCCAGTAAGTTTTTTCTCCAGTGTTTTGTTTTTCCTTCTAATTTTGCTTTTACACACATGAGTTAATAAAGAGTTACACAGAAGTCAGTTAAAAAGAAAACACACAGATACAGATTTTCCCTTTTTACATTAGGAAAAAACTTCCCATAGAACAAGTAAAAGCTTCAAAGAAAACATCTGTTAAAAATGAAACATGTAAGTAACTTCTGTTGAAATACTGTTTCTTTCATTTTAATTTATTCAGGGGCTGTGGACTGTTTTATTTCTAAGAAGGAAGAGAGGTCATCAGGTCTTAATGGAGCCAGGCCTGTTGCAGCCATGCAGTGGCATCCTCCCCTTCTCGTTGCCCACTGCACTTATAATTTGGGAAATGAAGTAGATTGCATCATTAAGTAGCTATTTCTTTCTTACACCAAGCCACCTGACTCTTTCCAATTATATTTTAATGCAGTTACAAAGGTTTTATTTTTTTTTAATTATTTAAAGTTTATTTATTTTGAGAGAGAGCAAGTGTGCATGAGAGAGAATGGGGAAGGGGGACAGGGAGAGAGGATCCCAAGCAGGCTCTGCACTGAGAGCACGGGTGGAACCCATCAGCCATGAGATCATGACCTGAGCTGAAACCAAGAGTCAAATGCCACCCAGGTGCCCCGACACAGACACAAATTTAAGGCATGTGAACTGAAGGGAAATGGGAACCCTTTATTCAGTGGAGCTGTTCTTTAGTGTTATTCTCTGGTGATAAACCCTGAACATTTTTTTTTAAATCAAAGTATTCAGAAGGAAGATTACCTCTTTCTTTTGCATTGATTTTAGCCACAGTTTTAAAATTCACAGTAGTTGTTAGGACCATTATCATGTTTAAAGTAGTTATGGGAGTAGAAATTTTTGAACTTAAGCTGACAAGTTTTTGGAAAGTGTATGAATTATGGGGGAGGAAACTTTAGTTACTTGTTATTCTTAAGTGGAGTAAGGCAATTCTTAGTATATTAAGAATATAATTTACCAAATCCAGGTTATCAGTAAGATTTCCAGGACATCAGTAAGATTTAAAGTTATAATTTTGATCAGAGTCTGCCTAACTAGTAACTTTGTTGCTGGGCAGAAAAAAATCGGAGCCTAGAAATTTCCTAGGAAGTCTCTGCTTCCATTATAAGCAGCACACAAATAAGGGATTAAGATAGGGAAAAAGACCCAAGAGGTTTTAAATATTTTATGTAGACCTTAGAAGTTTATGGGGTGCCTGGGTGACTCAGTTAAGTGTCTGACTCTTGGCTTTGACTCAGGTTGTGATCTCATAGTTTGTGAGGTTGAGCCTCCCATCTGTCTCTGTGCTGACAGTGTGGAGCCTGCCTGGGATTCTCTCTCTGTTTCCCTGTCTCTGCCCTTCCCTCTCCCTCAAAATACATAAATAAACTATAAAAATAAAAAAGATTAAAACAAAATTTTAATGTTGAATCATTGTAGTATCACATTCATTTAATTAATAAATTGAGTGCTTGTTTTCTGCCAATAATCTGTATGGAAGTGGCTGGATATATAGGAATGAATGGAACAGACTTGTTTTCATAGAGCTCATTGTCCAACGTGGGAGGCAGGGGTTAAACAAATACAATATGACATTAAATAAATATGTTACTGAAAAAACAGTATGTGATGATAGAAGCCTAACATTATAACCATTTCTCTAACATTTTGTTCTGCATTATTAACAAGTTTAATTGTTAACGTTGTGATATGAAATTTGCCAGATTGTTTAGTGATGTAATCTGGTTAAATTGCTAAATGGAGTTTGAAACACTAAATACATTTGATACCTGTCAAATTTTCCTCGTAGTTCAATGTTACCTCTGCATCTTTTTAACCAGATTTAAGTAAATTGATGCTTTGTTTTTCTAAGTTATAATATTTTTATGGAGTTTTTCTTCCTTTGATACAGATTGATGAAAACAACTAATGTAAGCTCTTCCAACTCCTGTCTCCTCCAAAGGAAACCATAGAAAAAGTGCTGACATTGTTATTATTTAACCTGATGTCTGATCTCCAGTTAACAGTGGCTCCCAACAGTGAACAGTGTCTTCCAAGTTTGCTCACAGTATAATAATCTGTAAACACACATTATTCAATGGTATAGAAGCAACATGTTGATACAAAAACAGTTTCCTTTACTCTTCTGCGTCCCAAAGAGAGCAGCCTCATAGCTGTTCACTAAGGGGATAACTCAACCTTAGCAGCAGGAGGAGGCAACGGCATTGAAAAGGAGTAGAATGAGGATCAAACTCTTACTCTCTTTGTATTATTTTTCTAAAAGTTGTTTAAAGTTTATTTATTTTGAGAGAGAGAGAAGAGAGAGTGTGACTGGGGAAGGGGCACAGAGAGAGAGAGAGAGAGAGAGAGAGAGAGAGAGAGAGAGAGAGAGAGAGAATATCAAGCAGGCTCCACGCTGTCAGTGTAGAGCCTGACACAGGACTTAAACCCATGAACTGCAAGATCCTGACCTGAGCTGAAATCCAGAAGCAGACAGTGGCTCAGCCAACTAAGCCACCAAAAGACTTAGGTTAATCTAATAATTGAGTTGTACTAATATGCTGATATATGAGTAAATATAAATTTGTGAAAGTTGGATTCTGAGCCTCATGGGTAAGGCAGAAATAAAATATTTTCCTTGAAAAAATCCCTGTAGAAAACATATTTAACATCTCTCAGAAGTAACAACATAGCCAGTCTTTCTTTCAAGACAAGTCTTGCCTTCACCCTTGCTGAGAACCTACACATTTACTTTGATTTGTTGGAGATAGTTTGTAGCAGGATTCTCGCACAGAGAGCTGTGCACTGAGGCTTTCTTTCCAGGAAGCAACTTCATTCTTGCTGGCATTGCTCAGTTAGTTTCATGCCCAGAGAATTGAGCCCCAAACACCACGTGATGTAGTTTTTAAATATATTTTCAACTTCTTTGTCTCCCATATATGGTAACACACACAAGCATGCAGTCTGATTAAGTGGTCTCATGTTACAAGGTCATGAGGGATGTTGTCACATACATACATGGCCAGGTTACCTTGAGTTTTTTTTCTTTCTTTAGGTAGGGAGGGGACCCTACCACAAGTTAAGTACAAAAATCAGAGTGTGGACTCCAGAACTAGGTGGTTTGGGTTCATTTTCTAGTTTAGAGCAAAATGATATATAGGTACCAATCATTAGTGTTATAGGCTGAGAAAACAAGTTGAGAAGATCTTCGTTTGTATTGGTTTATTTCTGTATTTATCTCAGGAAATCAAGATTCAAGATGTTTAGTCAGCTAAGTTAATGTTATTTTCCATCATGAAAAGAATTTCCTCCCAAGTCTTTGAGGGTATTACTTTATTTTTCCAGTTGTTAGTATACTATTTAGTTTTTTGTTCTGATTTGTTTTTGTAGCTTTTTTCCTCTAAACGTTAATATAAAGATTAGCTTAGGCTGTAATATGTATGTATGTGTGTGTGTGTATGCTGTTGTAAAAAATGACACATTTTGGGAAAATTTCTTCAAAAAATTAATATAAATTAGCTTATCTTATAGGTATTTTTTTACAGTTAAAGCCTCTTTTATGTATTATATTAAATAAATAGAATTATAATTATTGTTTCCTATTCTCTTCTTATAGTTAATCCTGAAAGAAGTTGACTCACTGTTGTATGTTGACACGGACATCCTTTTTTTACGACCCGTTGATGATATTTGGTCTTTGCTAAAGAAGTTTAATTCCACACAAATTGCTGCAATGGCACCAGAGCATGAAGAGCCTCGAATAGGATGGTATAATCGCTTTGCCAGACACCCATACTATGGAAAAACTGGCGTAAACTCTGGAGTTATGTTGATGAATATGACTAGAATGAGAAGGAAGTATTTCAAGGTAAGGTTGAAATTTTTCTGTTTACCCTCCACAAATTTTTTGGTATCCAATTTAATTTTCTGTATTAAAAACTGGATTAAACGATTCAGAAATTTCCCATTTAAAATAATCGAAGAAAAGAGTTCTTAGTATTCTGTTTATTGGAAGATTGTGGCAGGTCAAGCCAGGTGTCCTTACAAGCAGTAACATAACACTGCACTGAGTAGTGAATTTCATCTTCTTAGATTGTTGTTCCAGGTTGTAAGCTGTTATTTTGTAGTTGTGCAACTGTAGAACATCTTGGGGGACCACAGAGATGAGGTTAGGAGCTTAAGACTCTGGAGCTTGTTGGCCTGATTAAAACCTCTGGGACCTTCAGTAAATTTTTAACATCTCCGGGCTTCAGTTGTCTCGTCTATGAAAAGAAAATGGTAGATAACATTACCTGTATCATTGGGCTTTTGTAAGGATTGAATTAGAATGGTGGCTAACACATAGTACATATGAGCTGTTTGGGGGCTATTGGAAGTTAACTTTAAAAACAAATTTTTGCATGTGTCTTGCCTCTCAAATTGTAGGTCAGTGGAAGAATCAGATTATTTCATTTCTCTGTGCATTCTGAATACATGAGTATGTTGTATTATTTTCCAATTTTATGTTGATGGGTTTTATGTCATTGTAGTTTGTGGGCTCTGGAGTGAAACTCTTATATTTAACTTTGCCACCTGTGTACTTATTTAGCCATTAGCCAGTTAACTTTCAAATGTTGATTCTCTACTGAAAAACAGATAATAAATGGACTTGTGTAGGTTGTCAGTTTAAAGGAGAGCCATTTAAAATGCTTAGTACATCTCTTTAACAAATGGTGTTGAGAAGACTGGACAGCTACATGCAACAGATTGAAACTGGACTGCTTTCTCACACCATACACAAAAATAAACTAAAAATGGATTAAAGACCTAAATGTGAGATCTGAAATCATTAAAGTCCTAGAAGAGAGCATAGGCAATAATTTCTCTAACATCAGCTGTAGTAACATTTTTCTAGATATGTCTCCTAGGGCAAGGGAGACAAAAGCAAAAGTAAACTATTAGGACTACATCCAAATAAAAACCTGGATACCAAAGGAAACCATCAACAAAATTAAAAGACAGCCTACTGAATGGGAGAGCATACTTGTAAATGATCAATCTGACAAAGGGTTAAGTATGTAAAATATATAAAGAACTTCTATAACTCAACACTCAAAAAACAAAGAATCTGGTTAAAAAATGCGCAGAAGATCAGATGTTTCTCCAAGGAAGACATCCAGGTGGCCAACAGACATGAATAGAATCTCAACATCCTTCATTATTAGGAAAATGCATATCAAAACTACAATGAGCTATCACCTCACACCTGTCAGAATGGCTAAAAAAAAACCACACAAGAAACAGCAGGTGTTAGCAAGGATCTGGAGAAAAAGGAACTGTTGGTAGGAATGCAAACTGGTACAACCACTATAGAAATCAGTATGGAGGTTCCTCAGAAAATTTAAAATAGAATTACCATATAATCCAGTAATTCCACTAGGTATTTTCCCAAAGAATAAAAAAACACTAATTCAAAAAGATATCTGCATCCCTACGTTTATTGCAGCATTATTTAGAATACCCATAAAACTATGGAAGCAAGCAACCCAAGTATCCATTGATAAATGAATGGATAAACAAGAGGTGGTATATACATACAATGGAATATAACTCAGCCACAAAAAGGAATGGAAGCTTGCCATTTGCAACAGCATGGGTGGATCTAGAGTATAGTGCAGAGCGAAATAAGTCAGAGAAAGACAAATACCATATGATCTCTCATGGAATTTAAGAAACAAAACAAAGAAAAAGAAAAAAAAAGAAACCAAGAAACAGACTCTTGACTATAGAGAACCGACTGATGGTTACCAAAGGGGTGGTAGGTGGAGGGATGGATGATATAGGTGATGGTGATTAAGAGTACACTTATGATGAGTACTGTAATGTATAGAATTATTTAATCGCTATGTTGTATATACCTGAAATGAATGTAATATTATATGTTAATTATACTGGAATAAAAATAAAATGTTTAGTGCAGAGCATGGCACATAGTAAGCACTTAAATGTTATCTAAAAGCAGTGACTTCTGAAACACCCATAGAGACTTACTGTTTATCTCTTTATATCTATTTAGGTCTATATTAAACATTTATGGTCTATTATGTCTTTTATGATAGGAGAATATGTGTGTGTATATTTTTTAGAAATTTTTCTAATGACCTCTGGTGGACCGGAATTTATACCATTATTTATTACTGCATTTTGTGTGCATTTAAATCTTGGCCTCATTTAGAGTTGTTTCCATGATTTATCCTTGGTACAGGCAGCACTGCGGCTTGCAGCCATCGCCCATGCCTTGACCTTTCAGTCTTAGGACCATTTGTACCCATCTTCCTTATTTTCTGTAGATGTAGTAAACCTAGTTTTGTTTTTGTTTTTGTTTTAGCTTTGCCATTTCTGAACCATTCTGAAATCTTGATTCTTTTCAGTTTTGTCTCCTACAATTGAATGCAGTAATGATGCTAGTATAACCTATGCTTTTGCTTAACAGTGAAAATTTCTTCAATTACCCAATTTGTTAATATAGCTTAAGTTTTAAAATCTTACAAACTGTAAGGTTTTACTAAATAAAACGGGCATAATACCATGAGGTCTTCCTTTTTAGATTGTTAGCCTATGCACAGTAATATTATACCAGAAGATGGTGCTGTAAGATTACTTGCTAAGGAATAATGTGACTTCTCAGTAACTCTTCATTCAAAATTCATAAAATTATGGGAAGTTTACTGTTGCAAAGAACCTTAGAGATAATTTAGAATAAAAGCATTATTTATTGTCTCAAATGTTGCAAAATTACAACTATCTAGTTCAAATCTATGATTATCTTTTACTTACTTAAACGTCACTCTTAAATACTTCAGTAGTTTCTCCCCTTCTTTTCTTTTTGTCACGGCCTGTTCTAAAACCAACTATAGATGTAGGTACGGAAATTGAAATCATTTTGAATCTTTCAAATTTGTGTTTTCATCTGTGCATTATGGACTTAATGAAGAAGACTATGAGAGGCATAATTATACATTAATTTAGCAGGTGTAATTTTTTTCACATCGACTGTCCTTATGTTCCAAACCTGTTCTTGCCCAGTGAGAACAATGAAGATTTGCTCTGTTTTCAAATGTTACTATATTTATGATTGCTGAGAGATTTCTATAAAATTTATTTATTTTTTATTCCTTTTCTCATACATCTGTCTTTTTCCTGATTGTTTTCCAGCTATATCTGTAGCACTCATGGCTTTGATTTTTCCTACTAATTCTACAGTTTCTGGCTCTAGTGATATAACTGATTACTTGTTGTAACTTTCTAAATTGTTTCCTATGCATCTGTGAATGTTGCCCCATGGTTCTTATTTGCATGAAAAGCTATAAGACTACCCATTTAAGATAATGCCCATACTTTAAATTCTTAATTTGCTTTGCTGTTACACAGTTCCTACCATTCATGAATGTTCATTTCCAACCTGATGTATAATAGCTATATATTAAAAATTAAAATTAAACTTCTACTTTTTTGTTGTTTCTCATGCATGGTAGACAATGATACAGTGGTAGTTAAGTGATTGCTTTGTATTTTGTTATGATTATATATGCTCTTGAATCCCTTACTTAGGATATCTCTTAACCTTTTTCTATTAAGAAAAAAACCAAAGGATATAAATAAGGCATCTTAAACAATTTTTTAATGTTTATTTATTTTTGAGAAAGCGAGAGCATGAGTAGGGGAGGTACAGAGACAGAGGGAGACACACAATATGAAACAGGCTCCAGGCTCTTGAGCGATCAGCACAGAGCTTGACATGGGGCTTGAACTCGTGAACTGTGAGATCATGACCTGAGCTAAATTGGACACTTAACTGACTGAGCCACTCTAGGTGGCCCTAAAAAAATTTTTAGGATTTTATTTATTTATTTTTTGGGAGACAGAGAGGGCATGAGCAGGGAAGGAGCAGAGACGGAGGAAGAGAGAGACAATCCCAAGCAAGCTCCATGCTGTCAGCTCAGAGCCTGATGCATGGCTCAAACTCCCAAATTGAGATCATGACTTGAGCCAAAGCCAAGAGCCGGATGCTTAACTGACTAATCACCCTGGTGTCCCTATTTTAATTTAAGTAATCTCTATACCCAACGTGGGGATCGAACCTACAATCCCAACATAAAGAGTTGCATGCTCTACTGACTGAGCCAGTGGTGTGCCCCAAATAAGGCATCTTGAGAATCCTTGTACGTTTACTGTACCCTGTTCACATCCTGTTATGTATTACTTAAAAAGTAATCTTTGTCTGTTTTTTCCACCTACCGAGGCCAGGATGTGTCTTTTGTACAACTTTGTATTTGGAGTATTTAGAATGGGATAGGACAAAAAATGACAACTTAATAATTACTGGTAGAGGAAAGATGAAAGCTTTAGAAACTGAGCCATTGGTGAATTATTAAGAAATATTGGAAAGGAGAACATTTCCTATGAAGTGGACATGATGGTTATTTTTATATATTTGCAAAATGTATGTGATGAAGGACTTTTATTCTGTTATATATATTTAACTTATGAGAACATAATATCAATGAACATCTTACAAACAGAGATAGAACTGTTAAGAGATTAGTGCAGTAACTAATCTTTGGAAATTGATGACTTCTCAGTTTCCAGCATTGTTGGAACATGATATGAATAGCTAACTATCAGTTTTATATTTGTGTATAAGATAGGCTGATTATGATAATAAGTAATTTTGAAAGCATACATGATTCTAAGATGAAATTAATTGATCTTAATCTATGTGCACTTTGGTGGTAGGTTTGCTAAAATTAGTAGATTAGAACTATATTTTTCTTTTTAAAAATTAAAAAAAGAAGGGGTGCCTGGGTGGCTCAGTTGGTAAAGCATCCATTCTTGATTTTAGCTCAGGTCATGATCTCTCAGGCCTGAGATTGAGTCACAATAATTCATTGTATATAGAATAAAAAGAAAAGCCCCCCCCCCTTTGCATACTACTCTTCCCAGTTTCATTTCTTTGCCCAAATGATGTCAGAAACTATGCTTTATATTTTTCACACCCATTAAAAATATGTTTTGAAACAGATACACATGTACATGAACACTTGTATATAAAATCCTTTCTTTAATAAGGGAGTCTAGGTGGCACAGTCTGTTCAGCATCCAACTCTTGATTTTGGCTCAGGTCAGGATTTCATGGTTCATGGAATAGAGCCTTGCACCAGGCTCTGCACTGACAGCTTGGAGCTTGCTTGGGATTCTCTCTCCTCTCTGCCTCTCACTTTCTCTGTCCCAAAATAAATAAACTTAATAAAATAAAATCCTCTTATACATCTTCAGTTTGCCTTTTTCACTCAATAAATATATAATGACTGATTTTTATGTGAGTACATATGTGTTTGAGATTGCAGAGAATGGATGATTTGGTTTTATTTTTTGTATACTAGTATAAGCATGTAGTTATATGGCTGAAAAATATCTTCTATTTTAACTTACACTTTCCTAGTCAACTCTACTACTAGTGTGGAAAATTACATGTTCATTTAATTTTTGACCATTTCTGTTTCCTCCTTTATGAGTGGCTATTTGTCCATATCCCTTGACCATTTCTCTATTATTTATTTATTTATTTATATATTTTTAAAAAAATGTTTTTTATTTATTTTTTGAGAGACAGAGACAGTGCGAGCAGAGGAGGGTCAGAGATAGAGGGAGGTACAGAATCAGAAGCAGGCTCCAGACTCTGAGCTAGCTGTCAGCACAGAGCCTGACGTGGGGCTCGAGCCCACGAACCGTGAGATCATGACCTGAGCCAAAGTTGGATGCTTAACCAACTGAGCCACCCAGGTGCCCCTTTATTTTTAAAAAAAATTGCTATTAACTTGAACTTCTTTTGTATGTAACTCCTCTTTTCTAAACTAATTTCTGAGTTTTTCATTGGTTGTCTTGGATATTCTAGGTTATATAAGTAGCATATACTAGTGTTATTCTTAACATGATTTTTATATATTTTTATTCAATATTTTTTAATGAAACTTTTCTTAACTTACAAAGGTTATTTTTTGGTTTTTGTTTTTTTCCTGGAGACTGCACTAGACCTTGTAATTTTATCTTTCATTGATTTTTTATCTTTGAATAGGTCTATTTCTTTATATATTTATATTTATGTATTTGAATGGACGAAATCCAATGAAGATTTGAACATAGCATGGGACTAGGGGTCCACCAGCCCTGTCTGTTGAATACGTTGCTGGTCAGAAACAGTCCTTGTATAATTTAGGTATCCCTTTTCAGATCCTAAGAACATTTAGTTAATATGCTAAATCACTTAACTTCAGAGTCGTCCTTTCAGTAAAGTATTTTCTTATTATTTGATTAAGTAAAACTTCTTTCAGTCATTATCCAGATTGTTTTGGGGGAATTCCTGATTATTTTATAATTACTGTGTTTACCATGTCCTGAGAAACTGAACCCAAGTGTACAATTATACCAGATAATATTTAGTTTAAATATGTAGTTCCTCCCCTCCCCAACAACTCTGGCTTTTCTTTCTTTTTCTTAAGGAATAGATTGTTATACCTCCATTGTGTTTACTATATATCCTAGAATACACCATAACAATATTTTTCAAACTGTGTGTGGAGGATCAGTTTTGGATTTTAAATTTACAGCTTTTCATGAGTCAATATATTTGTAAAGTGATATATATATGTTAGGAAAGTATTATTTTTATATTTGTGTATGTGTGACTAGAAAAAAGATTAAATAGATATAAAAGTATAATGTTGAATTGCTGTATTATTAAATGCTACTAAATGTTATTGTTAATTTCTGTACTTAATATTGTGAAGGACATCAAAAAGTCACTCTTCTGCACACTGTAAACTGCGCTTTGAGGAATACTGGTTTAAGTCTGGAGAGTTTGAAAGAATCAAATGAGCTGAAAGGCTTAGTATTCAGCTCAACTGCTTCTCACTCACATTCACAAGATCCAGGGCCCTCTTTGAACTCTGTTGTTTCCTTGGGTCTTTGACTTTGTGTTTTAAAATAATGAGCTTATGAGCAACTTTATAGAGACTGAAAAGGCAACTGATAAAATTCACTGCCTGTTTTTGATTTTTTCAGTTTCAAATGGATCTTTTTGAAATGTCAGTTATAAAGGATTAGTCTAAGAATGATAGTGATCATGGTAACAGTAATAGCTAACATTGAGTACATACTATGTGTCAGGTACTTTTTATTTATACATTAGATAAAGTTCCAAGTACTTTATACATTAACAGGTTGAACCAAAAACAGATGAGCGACATAGACATAGGTATGATGTCTAGACATACAAGTACTAAAACTGTCAGCATTTTAAGATGAGGTCATAGTCATAGTACTTTACACTGTCACCTACTTTTTCTTTCCTATTCTTTCCTGACTTGTATTAGTTTTATCACTAATATATGCAGCTTCAGATACCTTCTTTGTTATCTTCCCTGCTCCCAAATGGACAGCCCTATTCACATTTAGGTTTACATTCAGGTCACTTGGTGTTACAAGAAAAGAAGTTTGCATGTCTCCTTGCTGCTCTGTAATGCTAAAGAAAGAATGGGGAACTGTCCTTGTGCTGCCATTTTAAACGTGGAAGCCTGAGCATTTCTTGATATATTTACCCACAGAATGACATGACAGCTGTCCGGCTGCGATGGGGAGATATACTTATGCCACTGCTTAAAAAATACAAACTAAACATCACATGGGGGGATCAAGATCTGTTGAATATCATCTTTTTTCATAATCCAGGTAATCATTTAAATTTCTTTTATTCTTTGCATTTGTAAAAAATCGGGTAATATGTAGTCAAAAATGAAGAAATGCATTTATTTGACTTTGGCTTATATTAGTGAATATCACTAATTATGTTTAAGACAGAGTAGAACTTTATTTTAAAACTTTTCTTCATGTTGTTTTCATAGGAAGGGATCTAAATGCCAAATGTATTTTTCACTATTTTAAATCTTCTGTAAGAGCTGTATTTTTAAACTAAAATTTCTGCAGACTGTTCATTCATGGAATTCAGGTATTTGCTTCATCGTTCTGTTTTTCTTCACATAGAAAGCCTTTTTGTTTTTCCGTGTCAATGGAATTATCGGCCAGATCATTGTATATATGGAAGCAATTGCCAGGAAGCAGAAGAAGAAGGAATCTTTATTCTTCATGGGAACAGAGGTGTTTACCATGATGATAAACAACCAGCATTTAGAGCTATTTATGAAGCACTGAGAAATGTAAGAATGTGTTTTTTGTTTTATTTCTTTTTAACTTTTATGACAATTGAAATTTTTACAAACTTAGAGAATATGCAAGTATATACAAAAATTTCCATATCTTTTACTAATATTCATTATTTATTAACATTTTACATCATTTTCTTTATCATTGGTTCTCTTTCTATGTAGACATGTTTTTTTCTGAACCATTTGAATATCAGTTGCACTCATAATGCTCTTCTACTTAAAGACCTGAGTGTGTTTTCACTAAGAACAGGGACATTCTCTTATTAACCACAGTACAGGTATCCAACTCAGGAAATTTAATATAGATACATTATTTTCATATGTCTTTACTCTCTTTTGATGTAGAACAGTTTCTCAGGATGTTTGTTTTTTTTTTTTGTCTTTTATGACATTGATAGTTTTGGAGAATAGATAGAACCTCTTTACCTCTTTTCTAATTAGACTGTTCTTTCTATTGGCTTGTCTGATGTTTCCTTGATTAGATTCAGGGTATGTCCTCCTGGGCAAAATACTGTGCAAATGATGTGTCCTTCTCAGGGTATCACATTCAAGGTCACTTTTGTGTGTCTGCCCTTCATTGGTGATGCTGGTTTTAATCACTCACTCAAAATGTTCAGTTTCTCCACTCTGTAGTTTTTTCCCCTCTTATGTAAATACCCTGCTTCTCATCAAAATTTCTATACTGTATTTAGCATCCATTGTTGGTTCTTGTTCAAACCAGTCTGTACTGTGGTAGTTGCAAATTGATGATTGTCCAACCCTGGCTTTCCTTCTACATACAACTTTGGCAGTTGGCATTCTTCTGTAGGTAGAGCCATCCCCTTCTGCCCATTTATTGATCTATCCATTATCAGTATGAAGTCATTGATAGTTTTTTTTTTTGATAATTTATAATGCAGTATTTCCTTTTATTATGTTGATGTCTAAGTTGTTTCCCATTTGGCCATTGGGAGTCCAATTTGGTAAACTCGTGTGCTTATCTGACATATTCCCATCATTTTTTTGAGTACGACTTCATTATTTTTTTTTTAATGTTTATTTTTAAGAAAGAGAGTGAGGGGGAGAGGGGCAAAGAGAGAGACACAGAATCCCAAGCAGGGTCCAGGCTCTGAGCTGTTAGCACAGAGCCCAGTGTGGAGCTCGAATGCACGAACCATGAGATCATGACCTGAGCCAAAGTTGGACACTTAACCGACTGGGCCACCAAGGCACCCTTCTTCATTAGGCTCAACTTGTTTTACTACCTTCCCTGTTTTAACCCTGAAATTAGCTATCTATCAAAGAAGCTCTGGTTTCTTTTAGAGGGCTCTGGGTGCTAGGCATGTTCATTGCTTCAAGGGTGTCTTTGCTTCTGAGCCCTTTCAGTGACAGAGCTAAGAAAATTAAATACACACATATACGCAGTCATGTATTCATGATATACAATCATGTACTCACACTGATGCCTCCAGTTCTATTGCCCCTAGGCTCTTCCTGCCTTCTACTCTGTTTTCATCTTTTAGCTGCTTCTGTAGTTAGAATCCTGCCTCTTAACATAAAGCACTTCCTTATCTGCTTAATCCTATAATACATTTAAAATAATTTTAGAAATGCTATATTCTTTGCCAAAAATCAACCTACTACGAAGAGCTAAGGATTTGTTCCCGTTATCTACCACTTTCCCTCACCCCTTATGAGGGCAGGTGCTCAGTGCTGGGTTCAGCAGCTACTTGGATTTGTTCTTTTTCCTGCCTTTCAGAGTTGTTACTTTATCATTTGAAATACAGTTGTGTTTATTTGCTTCAGTATGCTTTCGATTTTAAGCTTTTTTTCTCCATCTTTATTGATTCAACTTTAGTTTTTTATTTTTATTTTTTAAAGATTTTATTTATAAGTAATCTTCACACCCAGCATGGGGAGTTAATCACAACCCTGAGATCAAGATTTGCATGTTTACTGACTGAGCCAGCCAGATGCTCCTACTGATTCAACTTTAATTTGATGTGCTGATGTTAATAATAGTCAGAACTAGGTAAAGGGTTACTCAGAAGTATCACTTTCCCCCCACCCCTTCTACCTCAAGCTCCCAACCCCATAGATTACCAGTTTCATTGTTTTCTGGTTTGTCCGTCCTGTATAGATGAGCAGATATATGTGTATTTTGTTATCCCCCTTTTCTTACACAAAAGGTTCCATACTGTTTATATTGTATGCTCTTTGCTTTTTTATCTTAAAATAGTCTAAAAATTCATGCATTAGTAAGTCTCTTCCTTTTTTAAAAAAATTTTAATTCCGGTATAGTTAACATACAGTGTTAGATCAGTTCCAGGTGTACAATATAGTGACTCAGCAATTCTATATATGCATCATTCAGTGATCATCACAAGTGCAGTCCTTAATGCCCATCACCTGGTTGTCACCCATTCCTCCACCTATCTTATTATTATTATTTTTTTGGTAAAGACTGTATCCTACTCCAGAGTTTTATGTATATAGCAGCGTTTATTCAAGCAGTCTCTTACATTTGAACATTTTGGTAGTTTCCAACATTTTGAATTCTGACTAATGCAGCAGTGCATCACCTGGCCATATGTATGTTTGTATTGATTGGAGATGTATCTTGAGAGTAAGTTCCTGCAAGTGGGGTTAAAGGTTGAAGATACTGCCTATTTTCCCTGCAGAAGGATTATTTGAATTCCTGCCCACATTTTATATGAGGAGGCCTATTCCCCAACAGCCTCATCAGTAGAGTGCATTTTTAAGCCTTCAGAATTTTGCCATTTTGATGAGTGAGAAATGGAATCTAAGTTTAGTTTTAATTTCTCTTATGAGTGAGGTGAGCATTGTTTTATATTTTTAAGTGCCATTTTCATATCTTTTTTTTGGTGACTTTTCTTTCAAGTCTTTTTTACCTATTCTATAGGTTTTTAAAAATAATTTTATTGAGGGGCACCTGGATGGCTCAGTTGGCTAAGTGTCTGACTTTGGCTCAGGTCATGATCTCATGGTCTGTGCTGACAGCTCAGAGCCTGGAGCCTGCTTTGGATTCTGTGTCTCCCTGTCTCTCTGCCCCTCCCCCACTTGTGCTCACTCTCTCAAAAATAAACATAAAAAAATAATTTTCTTGATACATAATAAATTTCTTGATACATAATTGTTTATACATAATATACACAAAGTTCACTCATTTAAAGTTCATAATTCAGGGTGCCTGGGTGGCTCAAGTCAGTTAATTAAGCATCTGTCTTTGGCTCAGGTCATGATCTCGCAGTTCATGAGTACAAGATACAAATTGGGCTCTGGGCTGACATCTCAGAGCCTGGAGCTTGCTTCCCATTCTTTGTCTTCCTCTCTCTCTGCCCCTCCCCCCTTGAGCTCTTTTTCTCGCTCTTTCATAATTAAACAAACATTGACAATTTTTTAAAAAGTGTATAATTCAGGAGTTTTTAGCATGTTTACAGAGTTGTGCAACCGTCACCATGAAGGAATTTTGGTCTTTGCTTCCCCCTTCCCTTCCTGCCAATTGTTGCAAATTCTTATATTTTAGGGACATTAGTCCTTTGTCTGTGATATCTGCTGGAAATATTATCTCCCAGCTCTACTTTGTTTATAGAATTTTTTGCCATTAAAATTTTTTTTCACCTGGCAAAATGCTTTTATTTTTTTATTTTTTCAATATAATTTACTGTCAAATTGGTTTCCTACTAATTTTTTTTTAATTTTCTGTAATCAGGTTTTTAAAGGTTTTAAGAAAAATTCATAATTAGAAAGCCTTTTTCATCCCACACTCAAGGTTGTAGAAAAATTCTCCTGCATACTATGTCATTTACTACATTTAGTCATTTGTAATAAAGTCATTTTGTATTTTATATTTTTATTGGGAATGAGTCAGCTTCTTAGGAGCTGCTGACGTTTTGATGGTGTGGAGACGTTTGGTTGTTGAGACAGCTTAGTCAGGAACAAGGGCTATCTTTACATTTGTGTCTTTGAGGAATGTTCAATAGATTGGTTCATATTGTGAACAGATCTTAAGTTTATGCTTCACTATTTTAACTTTGTTTCCTTTGTAAATTGGGATTTCCCCTTTTTTTTAATCCCCCCTCCACCCACATGCTGGTGTGTAGCATTTCTGAACTTTTTAAATTAAATTTTTAATATAATTTATTGTCAAATTGGCTTACATACAACACCCAGTACTCATCTCAACAAGGGACCTCCTCAATGCCCATCACCCATTTTCCTCTTTTAAGCATTTGCTTTATATTGACATTGAGAAAAATTATACTGCCTTCCCCCACTCTTGCCTTTGATAATCTGTTCTTTTTTTCCCTTTTGTTCTTCACACAATCCTCTTTTATGTATTTAAGGTGAGTTGACAAGGAGCGACTATACATCCCTCTAGAAGGATGCATGAACCAGGTCTCCGTGAATATGTTGGGGACCAAGACTTGGGGCAAATCCAAATGATTTATGGTTTTGCTTAATGAGCTATGTCTTCACTGTACAGCTAATTCACTGATATTTGGGGAGAAATAATGTGTCCACTTATCCTTCATGCAGATGTGTTCTTTGTTCTGCTAGACTGTGCCTAATCTTCTGTGGACATGAAGACAGAACATAAATAAATAATAGGAGTGCTAGTTTGGTTTAAGTGTGGGGGTCAGAAGAAGAGCTGATTGATACTGTTTTCTAGATTCTTGTCATTCTTATTGCTAATGACTGGTCTAGTATAGCCTCATTAATAGGAATGAGGATGAAAATATTGAAGTATAATCCACTGTTACAGAGATGGTACTGGAACTGTAAGAGTTTTGCCTTTAAGGGCCAGGGAAGGCCTTGGGCCTCACTCGCAAGGAGGCATTTGAAGTGGGCCTTGAATGAGTGAGAGTTTTCCAGGAGGAGGGTCTTTTGGGGCAGAGTACTGCCTAAGAAAAAGGTTCAGGGGTTTTTAACACAAAAAAGGCTTTTTTTTTTCATCAAAAGTCCTTGGAGAGGTCAGTGTGGAGCGTTCAGTTGGACTGGAGGGCTGGTCAGCAGTGGCCAGGATGGGGTTCGTGTGCCGTGCTCAGGTGATGCTCTGCAATGATAAGGAACTGAAGTATTTTCCCGGAAATCTGTGTTTCTCAAACTTGGTGGTAGGCACAGTGCTGACAGCATTGTGGGCTACCATTTTTGTATTTGCTAAGTTTCTTCTTCTGTAAACTTGACAGAAAGTTTCTGTGTAATTGTTTCTCACGACATAGCGACACTGAAGAATTATAAAATTTAGTGTTGATGTTCATTTTAATGTAGCAGACCTTGTATGCCCTCCGAAATCAATGTTGTATATTAATAATGCTTTATCGTGGGTTGTCAAAAGGTGATAAAATGAAGAAAAGTACTTTTGAGCTTCTGAGACTGCAGGATTGGAAAGAAATACATTCCTGTAAAAGTAGGATTTCTTTGTTTCCTTTGAGCATTAAGAAAATCCGTTATTAAGGAATTAAATCTCACTAGTTTTTTATGAATTTTTTAATCTTTGGTAAATATATACCTTTAAAAAGCTGAGTAATAATTTTAAGCCGATTAATTACACGTGATTTTTAAAAAAATAAGTCTTTTAAAATGATTTCAGATACTGAATTAATGATTATTTGTATTTGTTTTGGATCTGAATTACCTATTGCTATATCTTTCCATGTTTCAATTTAATGAAGTTAATCAGTCTTTTATGGTGCTCTTGGCTAGTGTTTTTATCTTCCCTTATCTATAATTTAATGAGAAGTATAATTTTTAAAAGCATTGCATTCAGACAAGGGTATTTATTCGAGTTTCAGACAGAAGCTTAGTCATAGCCATTGAATGCAGTGAACAATTTGAATTATAAAGGATATGAACCATCTTTAAAATGTAAATGTGTGGCTGTGTCTTCCAGCAAATCAGGTTTTACAGTCCATACATATTTGTTAAATATTAGTTGTTGAGTGAATAAAAATATTAAGATTAAAAATTGCGAATGCAAAATGGAAACAAAACATTTTATTGCTCTGTAAGGTATTTTCTGCTTCATGTATTTCATTCTGAATTACATTTCTTCGTGGTTCTTTGTTAACTTTGATTTAGTTCACATCCTGCTTATATTTGCATGAGTATCTCCGCAGTGGAGTCCTCCTGAGTGTTTCCCTCCTGTGCTGTGGTAGTCCCCACCCCTTATCCATGGGCATTCTTTCCAAGACCCCCAGTAGACGTCTGAAACTATAGATAGTACTGAACCCTGTACCTACTTGTTTTTCCTACACATACATATCTGTGATAAAGTTTAATTTACAAGTTAGGCACATAAGAGAGTAACAACAGTAACCAATAATGAGGTAGAACAGGTATAATAATATATGGTAATAGAAGTCATGTGAATGTAGTCTCTCTCAAAATAGTTTATTGTCCTGTGCTCAACTCTTCTTCTTGTGATGATGTGGGATGATAAAATGCCTACGTGCTGGGTTGAAGTGAGGGGAATGACATTGGCATTGTAACAGCGTTAGGCCGTTGTTGACCTTTTCACTGTATGTCAGGAGGAGGACCGTCTGCTTCCAGACCACAGTTGGCCGCAGGGAACTGAAACCACAGAAGGTGAAATCATGATTTAGGGTTACGGTTGGACCTTCTTGTATGTACTTGGCTCTCAGCATTTGTTGGATTGAATTGCCATTTTGTCATCTTTTTAAAACCTGTTATATTCTTTGAAAATGCCTCAAATTATCTAATTGTGGTCATCTTAGCCTCAGTACCTATTTACTGCCTTTCACCTGACAGCCTTATGTATAAAAGCATGATCTCGAGTCTGTCCTGCACAAGTCTGTGGTGCTGCAGATTGTGTGAGTGGCAGAAGGTGCTGGGGCTCAGGCTGTGCTTATATACCTGGACATTTTGGTAATTTATCATCCTCTCCCTTAAAGGTCAAATTAGTTGTGTTATGTGGGACTAAAAGAGGTCCAATTCATGAGGCACCATTATTATTAAGAAAAACATGAAAATGAATTAACTGAATCTTAAGTACTTCATATTTGTGGGAATTAACTTTTTAACACTTTTTTTAAAGTTTATTTTTATGTATTTTGAGAGAGATATAAAGAGCTAACGGGGGGGAGGCAAAAAGAGGGAGACAGAATGCCAAGCAGGCTCTGTGCTGACAGAACCATAGGATCGTGACCTGAGTCGAAATCAAAAGTCAGACACTTAACCGACTGAGTTAATTCCCTAGGTACCCCTCTGGGAATTAACTTTTAAACAGCTTTGAAATGTTTTTTATTTTCATTGCTTAGTAAGAAAAAGATCATAGTTTGGTCTTCCCAGGATTATCTGCCTCTCAGACACAGTTGTCCAAGCATGCTTTTTGTATACACTGAGATGTTATTTGATAGTGTCAGTTGATAAAGGTTGCCTTTCAACATGCTGCTGCTTTTAACCCCAAATTTTAGGCACATCTTTACACAACGTAGCTGTTGTCCTGTTTTCCCCCTATTAATTGAGATTTGCCTTTCAACAGAATTTTTGAAACTGAGTTGACACAGTTTCACGTGTTTATTTGGGTAAACAGTGCTGTGGCTTGTACTTTTGGAGATGGCATTGAATCCTGGCATGGCTACTTACTACCTTTGTAACTGTGAGAAATCTCTCTCCTTGCCGTAACTTAGTTGCTTGAATGTAAGTGGGGATAATTATATTACCTATTTCATAAAGTTAGTGTGAGGCTTAAGCTCTTAGGTTCTTGGTGTGTAGGAAGGAGGTCCTTTAAAAAAAAACAACAACTAGTCCTGCTTTTAATTTCTCTCAGATATCTATGTGCTAGTAATTTTCTTTTTCCTTTTTTTAAATTGTTATTTTCATTACATTCTTCCTAGTTAAACTTCCCCTCCTTGTTTTTGGGTTTTTTTTTTTCTTTTGATCTTCTAAACAGTGTTTATCTTCAGTGTATGTGGTTGGGTTTTAAAAATCACCCCAAGAGTGATGGTTTCATGGAGTTAATGCTCATCGTTTTTTTTCTGAAGAGATACTGAGGTTTAGCATCTTTTTACATCTCTGCACTGATAAAAGCAGTGTCACAAATTATCATCTAAGCTCATCCTTTCTCCAAAGATTGGCTATGGCTTCCTGTAGACTCACTAATGATGATTCAAGTGGTGCTTTCCTTTCCTTTGGTGTTATGGTAGTGAACCTTGGGAATAACCTCAGGTGATTTGATCCTTCTGTGAGTTCAGGTTCTGGATTTCCTTCAGGATCTTGCATTTTTCACTGATACCAAACTTTCACATAAACTGTTCCATTTGCAAGACCCATCTGTCATTCTAGTTGAAAATATGCCTAGCTGCAAATGTCAAATAAAACAATATAGCTTGTTAGGAGTCCCTGGGTGGTTCGGTTGGTTAAGTTGGTTTCGGCCGGGGTCATGATCTCGCAGTTCTCGGGACTGACCCTTGCAGTGGGCTCTGTGCAGACTGCATGGAGCCTGCTTGGGATCCTCTCCCTTCTCTCTCTGTTCCTGCCCTACTTGTGCGCGCGCACTCTCTCTCTCTCTCTCAATATAAATAAACTTAAAAAATTATTTAAAAACACAGCAGTTGAAAACACTAAAATCACAAGTTATTTCCACATACCTGCTACTATAGTATTTTTCAAAATACACTCCGTAGGATATTAATATATTTTACAGTGAGAAATTACTCTGGTCAAAAATATGTTTTGGAAATAGTGGAACAAACAACATTGAACACATGTGGTTTTTATTTTACGGTTTAGGGATTTTTTTCCTTTTTTTTTTTTAAATGTTCATTCATATTAGAGTGAGAGACAGAATGCAAACGGAGGAGGGACAGAGAGAGAGGGAGACAGAATCCGAAGCAGACTCTAAGCTCTGTCTGAGCTGTCGGCACAGAGTCTGACACAGGTCTCGAATGCCCAAGCCATGAGATCATGACATGAGCTGATCAGACGTTTCACCGACTGAGTCCCCCAGGCGCCCCCTGGGCTTTTCGTGTGCCATTGTGAGTCCCACAGGGAGTGCATGATGTGCAGGAGCTCCCACATGCATTTACCCATGGGACCCCTTGTGCGGTTAGGGTTCTTTAGGAAACTGAATCGTGCTGGCATTTTACATTCCTTCCACTCCAGGGCTTTCTCTCAGTCCTCTGGAGTCCAGCCTCAACACCTTGATCAGATTGATTTTTGTCCTTCCTTAGTGTCTCTCGACACCTTCGGAGCTTTTGATCATCATCCTATACCAGTAGGTGTCTCTTGGCCTTCTCTGCCCCTTGTACATGTTCTTGCCTTGGTTTGAGATGCCTTGCCTCCATTATGTCTTCTCTGAAAACCTTTCCTTGATGTCCCCAGTGATTTACTGTGACTTTCTCCCCCGACTAATGTGAGATCATACAGCCAGTTAATTCATTGAACATATTTGTTGAGCATATATACTTTTTGTGAGACTGGAAGTTACCAATATTTAAATTGATTGAAGAAATTGTTTGGAGTTTAATTGAATTTTTATATATATCTTTGTCTTTTTATTTTCTTTCTCTAGTGTTCTTTTAAAGATGACAACATCCGTTCCTTATTAAAACCTTTAGAACTGGAACTACAAAAGACAGTCCATACATACTGTGGAAAAATTTACAAAATATTTATCAAACAGCTAACAAAAAGCATACAAGATCGTTACGATAGAGCACCAAAGGAAAGGTGATTCTTGATGACTGCCAAATCAAATGAATTAAAACAACAAAATATCAGGGGACATGTGTGAAGGAATAGTCTTGCATGAAGTGTTCAGGAAGGAATTATTCATCTTGAGAATAATTGTTTTTCCTGAAGAAGTTAAATGAACAAATATTCATGTAATGAAGAATAAGTTAAAGTATTGGACCCCAGCAAGAAGACATTTTTGATCTCTGATGTTTTGTAATGTTATTTGCTGTCATTCCAGTATTGAAAATATTGAATGGTTGTAGCCTACAGACTTTGGTTGACTCTTCTCAAGTAAGTAAGAACAGTAAGGATGTATGGATGGAGAAAATGTACCTCATACACAGTGAAAACACTCAAACTGTGAGTATAGCTGTAGTTTTATGTCAGCACTAACCTCACTTTAAATGTGTGACACAAAGTTTACAGGAACAGAACATGTTCTGTTTCTAAAGCAATGTGATGTAACCGATGTAACCATTGACAATCGATGTGTGCCTTTATACATTTCATCTCTGTTTTAACTATTTCTGTGACAATCATGTTTAAAATTAGATTATAAGTAAGCTGCACGTTTAAAACTGAGCTGTATCAGAAAGCGGGAAAACCATAAAAATGTTGGGAGTTGTAGTGTCTTTGTGTGTTTGTGAAATGTACTATTTACATTTGTATATGCTAACCTGTCTTGCCAAAACTCAGATCTGAGATTGTTAAACATATATTTTTGGAAATTTTCATCACTTTAAGTGAAAATTTTCAGCTTTACTGGGCATTCTGGAAGCAAAAGATCTGCTGATCATAAAGTGAGAACCTAACTAGGACACTTCTATGATTGTGGAAAATGTGATGGACCAAAATGCATAAGCTGTGTACTTCCTGTGAAGAGGAATCTTAGTTACAGTGAAGCAGGAAAAAAAGTGGTCCATTTAAACTTTTTTCTTCTACCTCATAATGGCTTTGCAAGATACTTTTAAAGAAGCAGATATAGAGAGCCTTACTTTAAGTCAGTCAGACAACGTTCATGAATGATTTGGATTAAGAATATTGTTATATCTGAGTTTAGAAAAGGTAGTTTGGATTAATGAACATGTATCTTTCTTATTTGAACATAACTTAAGACTTTTTTAAATCTTGAAGATAAGAAAAATATTATTTCTCTTCGTGTTCTTGACTACTCTAATGTAACTGTAGATTCTGAGTACTTAGCATGTGCTGTGATGCAGCATGTCTCATTTTACTAAGTACTACATGGTTATTGTTTTCTCCACTGATATCTTGATACTTAAATAGAAAAGGGAAAATCATGAAGGAAAAATACCACTTCTGTGAAAATAGTGGCAATTGGCTTTATAAAGTTAGAGTGCCCTCTGTGGAAACATGGAATATGCAGATAGGCCTGGTCAGTGTGGTCATCCCCTGTCTTTTTCAGTTCAGTCAGGGACAGATTGAGAGAGGGAGGTGTAAAAAAGGCAAATTACAAGTTAATAACCAGCCCTGCATTCTTCGAACAGATGCATTTAGAGAACACAATCTGTATGTCCTTAGCAGAATGCCATGGTGAATATGAGAACTTGTGAACTGTGCTGAAATTGAGTTTACTGAGTAGAAAATGAGAATCGTAGAATTTTGAAGTTTGGAGGGTACATATAAGATCATTTCTGATGGCAGGGAGCTGTGCCTGTCTATTAGACTCGTGAGTGTGGATCCCTGGGCTTCGCTTAGGAGACTGGCAGGCTGTGTCTAGGATGCGGTCTGCAGACTTTGTAGTGAAGAGATTTAAAAACTACACAAAAGTAAAACAGTACAGTGGTACTCATTGCTCTAATTAATCACTTATAATATCTTAATGATATTTGCATGATCTATCCCTCTTTTCTTTGCTGAAGTATCTTAAAGAAAATCTCAGCCTGTTATTTCACCACTGTGAGTACTTTGGTAACTATAATGACGTCGTACCTCCTTCGACATCATTTGCTATCCATTCCAAGGCAAATTTCCCTAATTGTCTCCAATATTAGAATTAGGGTACAAAAATACGTCATCTTATGATTCTATTTTTAATAAGTACCTCAGGTGATTTTGATGTCAGCTAGTTTGGGAACTATTGGAAATCATTTTTCTAACTTGAAGGTTGAAGTTAGGATACCATAATTCTTGGTACAGCCGGATTATAAGTGTGTTTCTGAAATATTAGAAGAATTGGGGGTATTGAAAAAATAGGAATTTATATTATTAGTAAGTTTCTTAGTTTTAATTTACTTAGTGAACAGAGAACCTGTAATAGAGTGGGTTGGGACTGTGTAGAGTGTGGTCATGATTTAATCCAACTGGACTGTACGCTGTGGTCTCATGTTGTGACTTACTTACACTGTCTCACTCCATACTGTAGATCAGTTAGAGGGTTCTTCATCTGGTTTATTCAGACCTGACTTAATTGGGCATTTTATCATATATTGGGGTATGATGAAAACTTTCTACTTTAGGGACTATATTTACCTAAAATGTAGGCTATTACAGAAAGTTCGTAACAATAGTAAAATGAGTTTTCGGAATTTATCTTTAATTTAGATAGGGTAACTTTTTCTTTGAGAATTCTTAAGAAAGGCGGTTCTCAGCATTAATGAGATTAAATTGTAGAACAACTTAGAGAACATATTTCTTTTCATAAACATATCTATGCATTTTATATAAATTACATTATATGTTCTTTGAGTCTTTGTGTTAGAACAATTCTGACCTCAGAACGTTCTCTGGGCTACAGTATTACCAAAGTGGGATGACTTCAAAATGTAGTCAAATTTTATTTGTATGAAGTAGCCATCTTAAAAGAACTTGGAAACCTTTAGAAAATATATATTGTGATTTACATTTTAAAGCAGTACATAACATTTATTTCCTTGTGAAGAATAGTTCATAATGTATAAGGTAACCCAGTTATCTTTTGGACACTTTAGAACCTGAAATCATAGTATCGCTTACCCATTGTTCTTTCATCTTGCCTCCCATGAGATGTTACTGATATAATGGAAAGAAAACAAGCCTGTGTATTATATCTGGATTCTTTTCTTGGTTGGGACCCCAGGCATTTCATTTCACCTTCCATATCCCTTGGTTTGTAAGCAGTCAATATGCTCTTCCCACCTCATGAGACTCAGAAGTCATAAGTCAGGAAGTTATGGGACTCAACAGAAATAACAGATTTGAATGCATTCTGCATGGCTTATATATACATGCCACACGAGCGTTACTGTTGAAGTTCTGTTTTGCTATGTTGCCTCCAATACAGATCATTCTGCTTCCTTAGGGTGAGTGGGGTGAGTGTTTTCTGACATGTATTGTATCTCCAGTATGAATTTGCTTATATTGTGTAAGGTGGAGTTTTTAAGAATGAGAGCAGGAAGGAGTGATTATAAATGAATGGACAAATAAAGAGAAGGAAAAAAGAGAAAGTGAGAAAAGTAAGGAAAGAGAAGGGTCAGTAAAAGTGAGAAAGAATGGCAAATGGCAGAGTAAGAGAAAAGATGGAATGAGAGTGGGAAAATCGAGAAGTGGAGATGGAGAGAAATGCTATGGAAACAGTCACTTTTTCATGTAGCACCCCCGCCCTGTGCTGCTGTCTTCCTGACTTGTGTTTCAGTTCCTGAGGCCCTTCAGGGTCAGGAAGGGTGCTGGCTTTCACAGATGCCGGCGGCACAGCTACCTTGGTTTGGTTCGTCAGTAGTAGAGTCCTTTTTCAGTCACTCTACTCACTGACCTAAATTTAGTGATGATGATCAACACTGTTTTTTTTCTTCTTTCTTTTCTTTTTACCTGGATCCCAGTTTGTGAGCTAAGACCTTTGGAAACATGATGACAAATACCCTCCGTTATAATATTGTTTTAAAGTCATCCCAGGTGTTGGATTATGCAAGACTAACCACATGGATTCACAGTGGAGGCTGGCGTAGAGGGGATGGCTTGGTTAGGTCCTGAGGGCCCCGGGAATCTTAGCGGCAGTTTTTCAGATGAAACTGATAGGAAGCCGGATTTGGAAATCATTGCCCTGCTTTGAATGGCAGTTTACACAATAAATCACATCTGTTGATTCTTCAGTAGACATACGTACAGTTGAACCATTAAGAATGGATTCAAGAGAAGAGGAGAAACACACTGAAGGGAAAATCCCCAAAGATACTATTCAGTGTCTCTCAGAAGTTTGTACTATAAGTAATAAATACCTTACTAGTAATCAGAACCTCTTTGAAGTGTTTTAGAAAGATCTTGGATCTGTTTTTTGTTTGTTTGTTTTTAAGTAACTTTTTTGGTTCCTTAGAGTAAACAGAGAAGGATAGAAGGGGTGCAATATTTTGGGTGTGGGGCCAGTTACCCATTTACTAAATGTACTTTCAAGTGTCTTAAATCAACAATTGCCTTATTGCATTTTAATATTTAATAAAAGTAAATTAAATAGTGATTTGTACTGTGACAGTTATCCCTTTATACATTGCCAAAGCAATCCTTTTTTGCCTCTTAAAGTCTGGCTAAGCTGTTGTGATGTTTGCTGTTTCCTAATTAACTGAACATGAAACCAGATTTCTAAAACCAAGTTATATAAATGTAAGACAAGTCTAAGAGGTGGCACAGGAATGTTGTTTTTTTAAAAATGAGAAATGACTATAATGTTAATTCAAATATCTAGGAATTATGGAACCATGAGAAGAATGTGGAATAGCATGTTGGACTGGGCGGTTCAAAATTGATTACAAGTACATGTCAAATTTTCTTTTAGATGGAAAACCATGAATCATCACCTTATCTCTACCAATAATTCCAAATATGTAAAAGGACTGTATCTTTGGAATTTTCTGTAAACTCAGTTTTTAAACAAGAGTGCCTTTGAAAAGATAGGGAAAGAATTTTCTTGAGAATTTTTACTACCAATACTGTGAATGCTTTTTTGGAGGGTCTGTGGTCAGGCATTTTAGTATCAAACTTAAGAACTGATGCAGAACCTTTGCTTATGTTTCATTTATATATACAGTCTGAATTTGTGAGCATATTCACACATGTAATCCCATGCAACTCCTTGTAAAACATGAAGAGAATGCAACAGTGTTACTCCATTTAAAAAGTAAGTTAACTTTGACTATGATGGAAAAAGCGGTTTTAACTTTGTGTAAAACCTCTTCAGGGAATATTGAAATATCGTGCAAAAATAATTCAGGGCCTGTAGAGTACCTGTAGAATAGGTCATCCATTCAAGACTTAGCAGAACCCACATACATCAAATGCATTGTCATCAGTCTTTGAGAGCGGGACCAGTGGTTTTTTATGGATGCTGTAAAAGAAGATCTATGAAGGGGATGATGGTTTGCACCTGTTCTTGACACCGGAAACTGGAAAAATTACAAGTGTTTCCATTTTTCACAAGCATTTTGCATAAATACTTTAGTATTTTGAGTTAGTTTGGTCCTAAAGCTATAGGAAGGACTGTTGGGGTACTGTGACATATAGAGGTTATTATCCTTAAACTGTCTTTTACCTTAAAATATGGTTTTAGGATAATTTGGTTATCTTCCTCCAAGTATTTGGTGTATCTTAAAATGTATTAAGGGGGTATAAGATGATAGATTTGGATGTAACCAGAGAATAATGGAAAGTTGCTTTGTTCTGTTCTGGGGAAGTTCAGTTCCTCTTTTTCTTGAGAAACTGTATTGCTGTTGCTAAATAAACATGTACTTGATAAATGTTTAATTTCTTCAAATGATGTATCTGAATTATTCTGGCAATCAAAACCAATTTTGGACTCTTTAGAGTTGAGATTCCTGATCATTAGGAATCCAGGCTGTAAGCAGTTTCAGGATTGAGTCTTTCTACAGCTGAACAGTGTAATCAGGAAGCTAGGAACAGTCTGTTTTTCCATTACTGTTTTCAGTGTATGAGCTTGGTCTCAACCATATGGCCACAGAGTGACAGCTAACATCCAGGTTGCAGATGACAACCAGAGGCAGAAATAAATGTCTTTTTTGCAAGAGGAAGGTTCTACTTGTTCTTGTAGCCAGAATAATGTCTGTCTAAACCAGCCATTTTGCAAATGGAATAAAATTCTTTAACAATTGGCTCAGACCATGGAGATTTGCCCCAAATTTCAAAATAGCCTTCCCTTGAAAAATGGCTGCTTGGAGGAAAGGGAACAACATTGGGGTTCTGTTAGAAGTTGGTTGGGTAGAAGGGTTGGGAGCTTGGGAGATAGCAACAGACCACACATAGTTTTACTGGCCCAGGTGTTTCTTATAATTTTCATGGGGATCACTTTTCAGATTAGAGACAAGCACCTTTTTCTGCTGGGGGGAAATTTTGCTTACAAGTTTTCTGTACTGTTATCTCACAGTTCTCACTTTTATATGTTTTATTACTTATACAGTGTTTTTTGCTAATCACAATATAAAGGGTTTTAAAAGATTATTGAGATGATGACTACTTACAAGAAATCTTTAAAAGTTATTTTAAATTCATGATGAAAACTATGTTAGTAAATACTTTTTAGCAGTCTTTATTTATCATGTTTTCCATTAACTCTTTTACAAGTTACAAAATATCTCCAGTGAAACAAAAATCTAAAAAATACGGAAGACTTAAAAGTACGTGAAGTAATGCAACTCCTATCAAAATATCAACAGCATTTTTCACAGAACTAGAGCAAATAATTCTAAAATTTGCATGGAACCACAAAAGACCCCAAATAGTTAAAGCAATCTTGAGAAAAAAGAACAAAGCTGGAGGTACCACAATCCCAGATTTCAAGATAGATGACAAAGCTATAGTAATCAAGACAGCTGTGGTCCTGGCAATGATATACACACAGAGATCTTTGGAACAGAAGGGAGAGCTGAGGAATAAGCCCACATTTAATATGGCCAGGTAATTTATGACCAGAGGGGCAAGTATATGTAATGGGGAAAAGATGGTCTCTTCAACAAACAGGGCTGAGAAAATGGAGAACTACATGGGCAAGAATGAAATTCTACCACTTTTTATACCATACACAAAAATAAACTCAAAATGGATTATAAAGACATAGATGTGAGACATGAAATCCTAAAACTAGAAGAAAACATAGGCAGTAATCTCTTTGACATCAGCTGTGGAAACATTTTTCTAGATAGGTCTCAGGGGAAACAAAAGCAAAATTAAACTATTGGGACTACCAAAATAAAAAGCTTTGGGACAGCAAAGGAAACTGTCACAAAACAAAAAGGCAACTTGACTGAGAGAAGGTATTTGCAAGTGATATATATGTGGTAAGGGGTTAATATTCCAAAATATATGAAGTACTTCCATAACTCAACACCAAAGAGCCAAATAATTCAGTTAAGTGATAGACCCCAGAATAGAAGTACCAAAGAAGACATACAGGTGGCCAACAGACACATGAAAAGACGCTCAATGTCCCTAGTCATCATGGAAATGGAAGTTAAAACTGTAATAATATGTCACCTAAAATAAAAAACACAAGAAATAAGTGTTGGTGAGGATGTGGAGAAAAAGGAGCCTTTGTGCACTGTTGGTGAGAATGAAAATTGGCACAGCCACTGTGGGACACAGATGGAGGTTCCTCAAAAAATTAAAAATACAGTTACCATGTGATTTGGTAATCCTATTCTTGGGTATTTACAAAAAGAAAAGCACTAATTTGAAAAGAAATATGCACCTCTTTATTTATTGCAGCATTATTTACAGTAGCCAAGATATGGCAACAACCCAGTGTGTCCATCTGTAGGTGTGTTGATAAAGAAGATGTGGTGTATACAGATATATAGATATATAGAAAAAATATATATGCATACATACATACACATTATGAAATACTGTTCAGTCACAAAAATGGGTGAGAACTTGCCATTTGCAACAACATGGATAGGGCCAAAGGGTATAAGTGAAATAGTGAAATAAATCAGAGAAAGGCAAATACCATAAGACTTCACTCACATGTGGAATTGATGAAATGAACAAAAAAACCTCAGACTCTTATTAAATACAGAGAACAACTATGGTTGCCACAGGGGTGGTGGGTAGGAGAATGGGTAAAATAAAGGGAATTAAAAGTACAATTACTGTGATGAGCACTGAGTAATGCATAGAATTGTTGATCACTATATTGTGTACCTGAAACTGATATAACACTGTTAATTATACTTCAATTTTAAAAATGTATGTGAAGTAAAAAATAAAAGGCCCTCCTATCCATGGAGCCCTAAAAACGTTTGGTGTGTATCCTTCTGGGTTTTTGTTAAGCACATATATATATATATATATATATATACACACACACACACACACACACACACATACACGTGTGTGTGTGTGTGTGTATGGCATGCACACAGGTGTGGTTGGCTCCTATGTTACACACTTCTACCACTTGCCTTTTTGTCATATAATAATTTTCCTTGTCAACACTATATCCACCTCATTTTTATAGCTGTATATGTCATAGTAATATACTTATGTAGAGATTAACATACAGACTTCTGAAACATAAATGTGTTAGTAATGAGTTTTTAACTTTATAGTTAACTATTTTGCATATTTTGCCAGTTAAGTGTAATTTACTATAAGGGGTATTAAATTGTGGACGAAAAAAAACCCAACTAGTATACCTCAGGCACCAAAGTGTCGGATCATTATGTTTTGGTTTTTTTATTAGGATCTTTGAATTATATTTGGATTATGAAATCAAGATAACCTCTATATCATTTTATAGAGAAAATATCGTCTTGAAAAAACAATAGACTACTTTCTTTTTTTTCTTTTTTCTTTTTTCCCCTCTATCCTATCCCCTATTTCCTCCAGCCTCCTACCCACTTCCCTGTGGTAACCATCAGTTTGTTCTCTGTGGTTAAGAGTGTTTCTTGGTTTGTCTATCTCATTTTTCCCTTTGCTCATTTGTTTCTTAAGTTGCATATATGAGTGAGATCATATGGTATTTGTCTTTCCCTGACAGACTTATTTTGCTCAGCTTTATACTTTCTAGCTCTATTCATGTCATTGCAAAATATAATTTTTTTAATTAAAAGGATGAAAATGTACAGTTTATTTAATATATGCTATTAAAATGAGTAATGGCAGTATTTTTGTGACAATGGCATATCTGAATATTGTTACTTTATAATACTTTAGTGTTGACAATACTTATATGTTAGTTTTTAAAATTTTGAGTAGTTAAGTTTAAAAAATTTAGTTGTGAAAATTAACAACAAATTCACCACAAAATTTGCCTGTGCTTTTGCTTGTACTTTATCATGTAAAATTTATTAATAGGGCCACTTGCTTGTTTAAAGAGGTTTTTAACCTTTTAGAACAGTGTGAACAGAAATAAAAAGCAATCACATGCATGATTTTATGTTTTCTAGTAACCACAAAAGCAATAAAAAACACTTGAAAATAATTTTAATATGTTTTACTTAGCCCTATGTATCCAAAATATCATCTGGACATGTAGTTGGTATGAAAATGTTAGTAACATAACGCATTTCTTTCTTTTTTTAAATGTCTATTTTTGAGAGAGACAGTATGAGTGAGGAGAGGCTGAGAGAGAGGGAGACAATCTGAAGCAGGCTGCAGACTGAGCTGTCAGCACAGAGCCTGATGCTGGGCTTGAACTCAGGAACCATGAGATCATGACTTCATCCCAGGTCCGTTGCTTGATCGAATGAGCCACCTAGACACCCCAACGCATTTTTTCCCCATACAGTCGCATGTATTTTTCACACACCGCACATCTCCATTTGAACTTACTATGTCTCAGATGTTCAGTGGCCTTTATTGCCTCGTGGCTACCATGTTAGTGCAATTCTAGAATGTAAACCCTGAAGGCAAAGACCAGTTCTTTTACCATAGTATATGTGTCACCTAGTACTGTGCTTGATCATGGTAGACACTTAAATTTGGTGAATGAATTTTAATTGAGAGATGTTAAAATTGTGGGCTTTGTTTTTTGTAAATTTGGGAGAGTTTGAACTCTGGCCATTTTACTTAAAAGACATTAAATGAAATTGTATTGCATAAAAAATATGCCCTCACTGATAGTGAAAGAAAATCAAACCAGAGGAGGTGCACTTTTTTAATGTAATGAAAATTTTTGTGGTAGTTTGTTTTGTTTTTAAATGAGAGGAAACTCTGTTGGCAAGGTTATGGAGAATCTACTACACAGAACTACAGATGATAGTGTAAGGTCATATGATTCACATACTACCCTCTTAAGTTCACATTTTGGCATCATTGATAGATCATGCACAAACATTAATCTGAAATTTACACTAAACCTGAGTCTGCTGCTGTAGAGTTGGGCTTCTCCATTTTACTACAGCTTCTTTTCTAAAGCCATGTCCTTCATTTTGCATTAGATCTACGCCTCTTGCATAAACCCAAGAACATTATTTCATCAATTCTTACCTCTTGACAATATTTTTTTTCACTCTACTGGATCATTTTTTTTAAATTTATTTTTACTGTTTTTATTTATTTTAGAGAGAAGAGAGACAGCATGAGCAGGGGAGGGTCAGAGAGAGAGGGAGACACAGAATCTGAAGCAGGCTCCAGTCTCTGAGCTTTCAGCACAGAGCCCAATGTGGGGCTCAAACCCACGATCTGTGAGATCATGTTCTGAGCCGAAGCCAGACATTTAACTGACTGAGCCACCCAGGTGTCCCTCCACTGGATCATTTACAGCAAACTTCCTTGAAAGACTTGTTTCCAATTCCTCTCTTGTCAAGGTGATCAGTGACTTGTATGTTCTTTGCTCCAATGTCCAGTTGCTAATTATCATCTTATTTGATGGACTTTGAAGGACCATCTTCACTGAAGCACCTTCTTCAGTTGCCCTCCATTTCATTGTACTCTGTGTTCCTCCTTCCTCATCCATCATTTCTTTTTCAGTTTCCTTTCTGGCACTCCATTTCCTTCTCACTCTCAATGCTAGAATATATCAAACCCTCACAGCGGTCTCGTCTAGTTGATGTCTTTAAAAACGTTGACTCTCTCCCCAATTTCTATCATCAGTCAAAAGATCTGTCAAATTTCAGACTTTTCTACTGCATATTCCTACTCGTTATCTCTGCTAGAATATCTAATATCCATCCCAAACAGTATATCCAAAACAGAATAAAATCCTTGATTTTTCTTTTAAGTCTGTTCTATTTAGAATCTTATTTACTTAGATGATGATAACTCTATCCTTCCAGTTGCTCAGGCTAAACTCCTTGAAGCCATTCTTTATTTCTCTCTTGTTCATTCACATTCCACACATAAGCCATTAAAAAACAAACTATTGGGGTGCCTGGGTGGCTCAGTTGGCTCTTGATTTTGGCTCAGGTCATGATCTCAGGGTTGTGAGATCAAGTCCCATGTCAGGCTCTGTGCTGAGAGTGGAGCCTGCTTGAGATTCTATCCCTCTCCCTCTGTCTACTCCCCCCCCCCCCAATAAAATAAATAAATAAATAGTACCAATTTTCAAATTAAATCTGGAATCCAACTACTGCTTTACTCTTTTGCTTTCTATTCTGCTTGTATGGGTCATGATTTTCTGTTGAGTCCGTATGACAAACTTCTAAATGGAGACCCTGATCCCAACAATGTCCAGCTTTAGTTTATCGTCAACAAAGCAGCTGGATGGTAAAATCATATATACTATCTCTGCCCAACCTCAGTGACCCACCATTCACTCATAGTAAAAGCCAAAATCCGTAAATGTCTACAAGCCCTGACAGGTTCTGTACTGTCCCATTATTCTCTAATTTCATGTAATACTTTTTCCTTGCTCATTCTTCTTCAGCCATATTGGCATGCCTGACACACCCTCAATGAGGAGATTTTGCATCGTATTTACCTTTCTCTGCAAATCACCCAAACATCTCCCTGCACAACTCTCTCATTTTCTTCAAGTCCTTGGCTAAATGTCAATTCTTAATGAAGCCTACTGGATGCGTAAGCGATGACTACAAATTTTTTGACTCTTCTCCTGTTGGGGAGAGAATCTATTTCCCATCCACTTGAATGAAGAATGGTCTATGACTGCCTAAACCAGTAGAATATAACAAACCTACCTTTGGGACTACCAGCTTCTTGAACTCTTAGAATCTTGAGTTATCTTGTAAGAAGTCTGACTACCCTGCTGTAGAAACCACGTGGAGGCATCCTGAGACTCTATGGGGAAGGAGAGGGTCCCAACTGTGACCAAGCTTCCAGCCATCCCTGCCAAGTCCAGACTCATGAGTAATATCTTAAACCCTCTTTGACCAGTGAAGCCATATTGGATTCTCCAGCCCAACCTTGACAGCAGTTGAAAACCACTGAATGACTCTAGTTGACAGCAGGTAGAGCAGAAGCCCTACCCAAATTTCTAATCAACAAAATTCTATAATATAATAAAATGGTTGACACTTAAAGCCACATAAAGTCTTGGGAGGGCTTGTCATCCAATAATAAACAACCAGAACACCTACATTGACTACTATCTAAACTTGTACTTGTCTCTACCTTGATACTTTCAACTCTATGTTGCTCTATTTTTTTTTCTCCATAGTGCTTATCACCTAACATGTAATGTAACATATTTGTTTACTTTGTTTATTATTTATTATTATTTTTAGTCAACAGTCCTTCCCCCTATTCACCAGAATATAAACAGATTTTTTTCTTTTCTGTTTTATTCACTGGTATCAGCCTGGAATGTAGAAGTGCTCAATAAGTTCCTGTTGAATGAATAAGTAATCCATACTTTATCACAAATTATAAATAAAAATACAATAAAAGACCTCAACCGAGCTGTCCAAGAATGAGCATGACATTTAACAAATGGCATGGTGATACTACAGAAAAAAAAAAAATTCAGCCTAGAAGAAATTGTATCCTAAGGAACAAATTTTACTCAAGTGCTTCATACTATGGAAAAACTTAAGGCTGTGATTTCATTAAGGTAAACTTCAAAAATGAAATGATAAAACAATCTAATGAGATTTAAAAAGAGGCCTAAGAAACAAGTTGAAGGTCAAAGGATGCCATTAAAAATCTAATAAACAAAAAAGGAAAGAAGACAGTTAAGAATGAATTTGCTTACATAGAGGGAAATTTTGGCACAGGGAGTCAAACGTCACTGAAAACAAATCATAACAATTAGAAAAAAGCTAATAGCACCATGGACTAGAAATAGCACATGAACACATAGAACAGAAAAAAAAAAGTATTTAAAGATACAAGGAAATTTTCTTGGAATGAAAACTATAGCAAAAATAATCAGCAGATTGAAAGTACATATCTAACTCCAGAAAATTTTGTTTCTAAATACTGACAACTAGATATATTCTGGTTAAATTTTTAAATTTCAAAAATAAAGGCAGATTTCTTCATTGGATGTTAAGAAGTGGAGATCATGCTCATGGGGAAAAAGCTATTCTTAGATTTTTGTACAGCAACATTCAATAGACTGAGAAAATATCTAGTCTTGAATGAAAAAAAAGTGACCCAAACGTTTTATACCAGACAAGATCTCATTCAAATATAAAGGCAAACATGCATGAACTCAAAAAATTGCAAGCCCTTGAGCTGTTCTTGAAAAACCTACTTATAAATGAAAGCAGTCAATTAACTAATGAATCAACATAAAGACCTCAGCAGTGGAGACACCATGATTAAAAGGATTTATGATGAACAGTGAATCTATTCAATATGAAACTAATTGGAAATAGTGGGGATATTATGATTATGTGCCAGAACCCAATATAATACACTTTGACAATCATAATGTAATCCTCAAAGATTTGGAGGTGGAGAGCACGGAGGTTGTAGGAAGTGTTAGCAGTCTTTACTATTAAAACAGTTTAAAATGTATCATGATACCAATCTCATTTTAAATTATTTAAAGTTTTAATCACAGAATTAAGTTAATCCTAATCCTTAGTGCAAGATGTGCTTTAAATTTTTGTCTCTCTGTAGTTTTTCATTCATTCCTTCATAACATGCATAATATAACCCTATCTTGTAAAAAGCATTTCTCCCTATCCTTCTACCTGCATGTATGTCGAGAAAAATCTGGGCAATGATGTCACCTGGTGTCAATCATAGTTATTTCTGAGGGGTGTAATTTGAGATGATAACCTTGTTAACTTATTTTTGCTGAGAAGCATAAGAGAGGCTAGCGGTGGGGGGATTGGACTGCACATTCTACTCACCCCTCACTGTACCTGCCCGAGAACCTGGGCCTCGGCCAGAGGGGCAGGGGGAAGAGAAGGCATTGGTAGGAAAAAAATAGAAAAATATATGAACAGACTCAGCTTTGGGACTTCCAGCCACAAAAGAAATTTAAATAAATATACATATATATATATATACATGTATCTACCATATGTGATGGAAAGACTCCATTTTCTTTTTTCAAAGAGGTAAAATGGAAAAAGTCTCTTGAGTGGCAAGAAAAAAAATAGCAACTCTGCCTCTTAATAATAACAAATTGAGCAAGTTACTTAATAACTATTGTTTCCTCTTCTGTAAAATGGGTGCAGTAGTATTCCTACTTTATGAAGCCATTGTGAGAAGTGAGTTAATGTCCACAAAATACTTAAAATAATACTTGACATATAGTGAAATCACAATAAATGTTAACTTGTCTTCTATTTTTTACTCTTAGTAGTCTTTTTATGCTAGACATTCTTTAAAATATATATGTATCATATTCATACAAAATGATTTAAAAAAACAGAACAAAATCCTCACATTTTGTTTAAAAAACTAGTTGGCTTCCAGTTCTCTGCAAGAAACACATCTGGTTACTTTAACAACAGAATTATGATGTATGTAGTCAATAGGAAAAATGCCCATGTCAGCAGAGTATATAATGTTTCTATATGAAAAGGATATGGAGACTTCTGGACTTGATGGCACTAAGCACAAGATAGCACAGTCAGCTGCCTGGTGGTGGTGTGGGGTTTTCAGTCCCCAGAGATTTTCATTGGACCCAGAGTTTGGGTATGACTAGCTGCACTGACTAAGGATTCCACAGACCTCACCTTGCAATTCTTACAGGATTTTCACCTCCTTCTTTTCTCCACCTCTTTCAATGCCCTCCCATCTTGACAATTCTATAGGCTCAGACTATGTGCCTGCCTGCTCATGAGCCACAAAATAATTCCAACATATTTCTGAATGCTTATCATGAGAATGAGTGAACCTAAGGGCAATTTCCCAGGCAGGCCTAGCATCCCTCAAAATAGCCTTCAGAACTCTCTGAGTTTAATTCTACAACACCTAAGCAAAGTGACAAAAGAAGAAGGAAAATAAAGGAATGGAGAAAGACATAGAAGAAAAAGAAAAACAAATAAAATGTAATATTGTCAGACATAGTAAAATCAAGACTCTATTTTTTTAAATAAATGTATTTTTTTGAGAGAGAAAGTGTGTGGGGGAGGGGCAGAGAGCCAGGGAGACAGAATCCCAATTGAGTTGAGTGTGAGGCTCGAACTCAAACTGAGATCATGACATAAGCTGAAATCAAGAGTCGGATGCTTAACTGACTGAGCCACCCAGGCACCCAAGACTGAAAGTTTAAAATGGCATAAAGGAGTTTTTAAAAATAATTTTGTACAGTAATCTACCAAAATATACAATAATTGTTAGCAGCAAACATAGATATTTACACATAGTAAAAATCTCCCAGAATCTACAAAATTGATAAAGCCATTATCATAGGGTTGATCTTTAATAGGCTTCTTTCAGAATTTGTGCATCAAGAATACCAAAAATAAGTGTAATAAATTTTTAATAATATAATAAACACCATATTCTATATCCATTTTATATCCATATTTATAGATATTAATAACCTGCCAGGAAAAACCTTTATAAACTTGTATATTAGGTAAGATTACCTGAGATGATTTGGCTTCAAGTGACAGAAACCAAAAATAATGGTGACTTAAAGAAGATATTTCTATCTCACATACATGTGGGTTGTCAAGGCTGATTTGGAGTATTCACTATTGATCTCCTTATGTGTAAGTGGCTTCTACCAGTGGTACAAAAATGACATTCTGGTTCCATGTAGCATGTCTGCTTTCCAGCTAGCAGGGAGGAAGCAGTGGAAGGGAAAGAGCCTTCTCCCAGATTTTAATACAATTTGGGGGGAGTATCACAAATTACTTCAGCTTACATTCCTTTGGCCAGAACCTAGTCATATAGACATACCTAGATTCAATGGAAGTTGGGATATTTTCACATATTCTTCACATGGGCCCAGATAAAAATTGTCATATCTACTATATAGAAGAAGGAGAAGGAGAAGGGGACAAAAGAGAGGGAGAGGAAGAAGAGGAGGAAGAAGGGGAAGGGGGAAAGGGAATGGGGGAAAGGGAAGAAGGAGGAGGAAGGGAACGGGAAGAAGAAAAAGGAAGAGGAGAAGGGGAGAATAGATATTCAGGGAAAACAATCACTGAAACACCTTACACATTTGAAAATGTGTTTTTTCTATGCTTCCATTGTTGCATAATTTGGCTGGGAATATAATTCTTTATTAACATTTTTTAAATGTTTATTTTTGAGAGACAGAATGAGAGCAGGAGAGGGGCAGAGAGAGATGGAGACACAGAATCTGAAGCAGGCTCCATGCTCTGAGCTGACAGCAGAGTGGCTGAGAATAGAATTGTAATTTGGACAACAATTAACTTTGCAGGTTTGCATGATGTTGCTCTATTGTCTTTTAATTTTCTATATTGTTTATATTAGAGTTCTCCAGAGATACAGAACATATATATACTTCTTATTGTATATATATTTCTTGTTATTTCATATTATTTATTGGCTTATACAGTCTGGAGGCTGAGAAGCCCCACAATCAGCTGATTTCCTGAGATCCAGGAAAGCTGGTGGTATAATTCAGTCCAAGTCCAAAAGCCTGAGAACCATGGGAGCTGATGGTATAAATCCTCATCTGAAATGGAATCAGAATCTCAAAGAGGTACTTGCATTCCCATATTCATTGCAATATTATTCATTATAGCCAAGCTCTGGAAGCAACATAAGTGTTCATGGATGGATGAATAAAGAAAGTGCTATATATATATATATATATATATATATATATATATATATATATATATATATATATATAGTGTGTGTGTGTGTGTGTGTGTGTGTATGTATGGGTGTTACATTATATTACAATATATAATAACACTATATATATGGAATATTATATGGCCTTATACAAAGAAGGATATCCTGGCCTTTGTTAGTTTATGGATGAACCTGGAGGATTTTGTGCTAAATGAAATGAGCCAAACACAGAAAGACAAATATTGCATGATCTCACTTATATGTAGAATTTGAAAAAGTTGAATTAACAATAGAAACAGAGAACAGAATGGTGATTACTAGAGGAGGCAGGGTGGAGGAAATGGAGGATGTTGATCAGACAGTACCAAGTCTCAGGTATAAGATGAGTAAGTCTTAGGGGCTAGTGTGCAGCATAATGACTATAGTGAATAATACTGTATCATATACTTGAAATTTGTGGCGAGTAAATCTGAAGTGTTTTCATCACATATACACACTAATTGGTAACTATGCGAGGTGATGAATATACTAATTAGCTTGATTGTGGCAGTCATTTCACAATGTACGCATATACCAAAAAATCCTATTGTACATCCTAAATAAAGTATTTGTGTTTATCAGCTATACCTCCCCAAATCTCAGGAAAAGAATCCCAATCCATAAGCAGGAGAAAATAAGATGAGATGTAGTAAGACAGGGAAAAAGGGAGCAAGTCCTGCCTTTCTCCACTTTTTTTTCCATTCAGGACCTCAGTGGATTGGATGATATCCACTGACACTGGAGAGCAAACTGCTTTACTGAGTCCACCAGTTCAAATGCTAATCTCATGCAGAGGGTCCCTCACAGCCTCCCCCAGAAGCCATGTTGACTCTGGGGGTCCCGTGGCTCAGTCAGGTTGACATGTAAAGTTACCCATCCCGTTACTGTTGAGAAGTCTGATGGGCCTGTGATTCTTGAGCTCTTATATGTGACCTGATTTTCTTTCCCCAAACTCTTAGGACCTCTTTTATGAAGATCTTTTTTCTTTCATTCTGCTAGGTAATTTTCCTTGATGTTCTGAAATTTCATGATGATGTACTTTAGTGTGAACATTCCTCCCTTGAATGTGCTGGTTACTTAGTTATGTTTTGATTTGGACATTTGGTTCTTTATTTCTTGAAAGAAATTGTCTTGTATACTTTCTTTGTGCCTTTTATCTCTCATATTTTTAATTTCCAGGAATAGTTTTTTGCTTTCTGGATGTTCCTTTTAATAGTACCTTGTTCTTGTTGCAAAGATGCCCTTTCACCTTTCCAAGGACATTAATGAGTTTGCATTATCTAAGTCACAAAGTTTCTTTTTATTCTTTGTTTGGTTTCTCTTTCACAGTAGGTTGAATCTGTCTAATGTCTGGTGACCTTTGACCATCTTCCCATATTTAATATTGAGGTACCTAAAAGTTGAATGGAAGCTGTGTAAATGGTGGGATTTATCACCTGATGGGTTTTCCTAAAGGTAATCTATGCTGTTTTGTTGAGAACTCCTGATTCTCTCAGTATAGGTCTTTTTTCTGAGGCTGTTCAGATTCCTGCAAAAAGATTCTTCATTTATGTGGCTAGAGCCTAAATTCAATATTGTGGGATGTAAGTCCAAGAAGGGGGCTATTTTTCATTTAATTCATGCCCCCCTTTTAAATTTATTTATTTATTGTTTATTTATTTTTGAGGGAGAGAGAGAGAGTGAGTGTGTGTGTGTGGAAGGGGCAGAGAGAGAGAGAGAGAGAGAGAGAGTATCTCAAGCAGGTTCTGCACCATCAGCATGCAGCTCTACACAAGGCTTGAACTCAAACTGTGAGATCATGACCTGAACCGAAACCAAGAGTCAGAAGCTCAACCAACAAAGCCACCCAGGTCCCTCATGCCCCTTCCCTCTTTAAAGTATCCCTTATAGTCTGATGTACCGAAATTCAGTCTTTTTGCACAAACTCTCTACCAAGTAAACTCCAGGCTTCTGCCATCATGGAGGAATGACATTGTGCAGAGGCACAGGGTTCAGGATAGGGGTGGGAGCTGAGGTCTAAGGGCTTCAGCGAATTCTCTTTGGTTGAATCAGTTCCCTACTTTCAGTTGCAACTTGTACTTCATTTCCTGGTAGTTCTCCAGGATTCTTTGATTCAAGTTGCTTATTTCTAGACTTTCCCCATGGTCAGTGACTCCTTGTTCACTTGCTTTCCATCTCCTTTCCTTATGCCTCTCTTGTTTAACTATCATTTTAGTGGAGTTTAGTGAAGAAGCAAAAAATGTTTTTTAACATTGGAGTTTTAATTTTCTTTTCTATCAATGCTTCTCACTTTACTTTCTGTAAATTTTTAGTGGTCCTAACTACATGCAGAAGACTCATTCAGCTAAACTCTGGTTGTTTTAAGCTCTCTCTGCTTCCAGAAAGCCCCTTACTCTACCTCACACATCTGAGTTTATTAGGGGAATTAAACTAAGTTTGTACTTACTGAGCACTGAGTATGATATTTCACTTTATATTTATTATCTTATAAAAGATAATCTATTATTATCTATATACATATATGTTTTAAAGATTTTATAAGATAAATATACATATATGTGTATATATATATATATATGAATTCATACTCTACAAGGTATTTTGTAACGTTTTCCTCTATTTCCTTAAAATTTTTAAAAAATGTTTATTCATTTTTGAGAGATAGAAAGAGAGAGAGAAAGTGAGTGAGCAGGAGAGGGGCAAAAAGAGAGGGAGACAAAGAAACCAAAGCAGACTCCAGGCTTTGAGCTGTCAGCACAGAACCTGACATGGGACTCGAATCCATGAACCATGCGATCATGACCTGAGCCAGAATTGGAAGCCTAACCAACTGAGCCACAGGCACCTCACCTCTGTTTTCTTAAAGCATTGTGAACATTATCAGTATTTATATAGATCTGTAGCATAATTTTAATGACTGCATCATCTCCCATCATTTAGAGGACTTATTTGATCTATTTGTTAATTTTCCTGAATGCTTAATACTGAAGGTTTAGTTTGGGGTGCTTCTGGTGATGGAGTTAGGCAGTGAGTGAGTCAGGTGGAGGACACCAGTACAGAGCAGAGAGGTAGTTGTTAAATTATAATCTTCCATTATTCCAGGACTTCTGGTAAATTCTCATTACAAATAGCTACATTTTCTCTGATGTATTATTATGAAATTAAGAGGGAAGTTTATTCCTCTATGGAAGGACTATGACCACAGTGACTAGGCTCAGGGCATTGTGATCTTACAAATGTCATTGTCAATCAGAGACAGTGGCACATGGACCAAAGGAGACCAAAGCAGAAGGGACCAAGACCCTGTTCCTATGACCCATAAGGTGGACCCGGACTGTTTAGATACAGCTGGAGGACACTGGGAGGGGGTTGATGATTTCCACAAAATAAGGCCAGCGAGAAAGGTCTGAGAAGGTGCTCTAGTAATTCAGGAATGACTATGGGTATCACGTCTATTTTGTTTAACAGTACTCATTTACATTTTGGTTTTGGATAATGACCCCTTAGAAAGCATGGTCAATGCCTCCGTCATCTGTATTACTCATATCTAGAATATAGAACTAAACTGTGGTAGCACTGACATCAGATGAAGTACAAGGTCATGCCAAGCATGGAGGCCAAGCCCCTGGCCAGCAGCAGAGCCAGCCCCTTTGTGCAAGGAGCAGTAGAGTGAAGCAGCAATTAACTGACACCAGCAGCTGAAGGAGACCTGTATGCAGAAAGGAGAGGAATTTAGGAGTTAGGGAAGCAGAAAAATTATTCATGATGTATATTTAAATTTTAGATTTGTCTAGAAATTATAACTTAAGTTGACTTTCGACAGGCTGCTTGATAAGAACCTTTTAAAGAAGGGGAATGTGTCTGTCAGCGTCCCAGAAGCATACTAAGAGCACTAAGAGAGTTCAACGAAGAGACAGTTTGCAAATGTGGAGTCAAGACTTAGGGAAAACAACCGCTGGATGGTGGGATACTCCAGGATGCCTGTTAATACAGCCGTTAGAGGTTAGCCTCCCAGAGATGAGACCTGGGTGAGGGAGACGGTGTGAAGCAGGTCTGCAGGGGCTGGTGAGAGATACCCTGTAGAAGGTGTCATTAGACACAGTGTGTTTGCGGAGATAAGCATGGAGATAGCCAGCATACATGTTTATGTCTGTTACCATGAATTTAAGGTAACTTTCGCTCTGATATGATTTCAAACTGGAAAAGTTACAAAACCGTAACAGGAACCCCTGTGTATCCTTTCCTCTGCATTTAGCCTCATTTGCTTTATCATTCTCTCTCCCACCTTCTCCCTTCTCCCCATCTCTCTGTCTCTCTCTTATTCTAGGTTTTTCCCCTCGACCATGTGAGACTCAGTTGGACACATTGTTCCTCCTTTACCCTAAACCCTTCATTGTGTATTTCCTAGGCGTAGGACATTCTCTGACATAACCATGGTACAACAGTCAAAATCAAGAGGTATAGCAAGGACACAATTCTGTTACTTTATATACTGCTCTTATTCAAATTGTATCAGTTGTCTCAATAATGTAGCTTTTTTCTTCTTTTGTGGTTCAAGATGTAATCTATGCTCATGCATTGCATTAAGTAATCATTTATGTCTGTTTTGTCTCCTTTAGGTGGGAACCTTTCCTCACCTTCTTTTCATTTTTCTTAATCTTGACTTTTTTTTGCTATTAATTAGAATTTTTAGGCTAAATCTATACTTTTGTATCCAGGTCAACTTAGAATTGATTCCCCTTCCTTCTTTCATCTTTCCTTCCTCCTTCCTATTTTTCTGTTTTTGTTTTTGCTAAAGGTAAAAAGCTTTCTTATAATTATGAAAATTTCATTTTAATAGTTTCAAAGATTGTTGACTTGTTTCCTTGAGACTAGACTGTGCTGTAAGGAATTTCATTTATGTAAATATTTATTGTAGGAGGCTGAGTCAATTAACCTAGAGTTTAAGTTGTGTTAGAGGCAGGAATGTGTTTTTGTCATAAACGTCAGTGGTTATTAATTCCCAAAGACATCATTGATCTAGATAGAAGGAACTTACTAGTAAAAAAAAAAATAGTGTAAAAACCCTTAAAATTAGAAACATAATTAAAAGAGAGGGTTTTTTTGGTCAGTTATATTTATAAAAACTAAAGTGAGAGATTTACAAATTTTTTTTAATGTTTATTTATTTTTTTTTTTTTGAGAGAAAGAGAGAGAGTACAAGCAGGGCAGGGGCAGAGAGAAGGAGAGACACAGAATCTGAAGCAGGCTTCAGGCTCTCAGCTGTCAGCACAGAGCCCGAAGTGGGGCTTGATCTTGTGAGCCGGGAGATCATGACCTGAGCCAAAGTTGGACACGTAACCAACTTAGCTATCCAGGTGCCCCAAGAGATTAATTTTAGGGACTGTGAAGAATTTCAGTTTATTTGACAGGTGATTGAGGATCATAAGAATCCCTGTAACATACTGGCTATTGGGGGCTGGGACCTAAATCCTTTTAGGGTTTAGGTACAAGTCAGAATTACTCTAGTGTGGCCCAGGAATACAGAAAATATGGGTTAAATATACATCAAGTGATGTGTGTTTTCTTTTTGCCATTCTACTATCTATTACTGGAGCACAACTGACTGCTGTTAACTAAACATCTGGTGTATGCCAGATACTTCATAATTCTCTACCTTAATCCCCACAATAATCCTGCAAAAGTAGATATTAGTTAACCTCTTCAACAGATGTGGAAACCAAGGCCTAGAGAGGATAAATAACTGAATATACTTTACAAGTAGCAAAGTTGATCACAAAATCTAGGGCTTCATGAATCCAAAAATGTGTGTGTTTTGTTTTTTGTTTTTGTTTTTGTTTATTTATTTTTGAGACAGAGAGAGAGAGACAGAGCATGAGTGGGGGGGGGGGCAGAGAGAGAGAGGGAGACACAGAATCTGAATAGGCTCCAGGCTCTAAGCTGCCAGCACAGAACCCGATGTGGCGCTCGAACTCACGCACAGTGAGATCATGACCTGAGCTGAAATGGGACATTTAGCTGACTGAGCCACACAGGCGCCCCCAAAAATGTATGTTCTTAACTGTTAAGGAGGTCTGTAGTAAAATAATTTGGAAGTGCTGTTTTAGACAAAATTACATTGATTTCTTCATTATAAGGCTTGTCAGAATTTTTATTATGCAAATGAACATTGGAAATTTCCAAGAAGAGGTAAGAGTGTGCAGCAGTTCCTGAACTTGTACGGTAGTGCCCCCTTATCTGTGGGGCATATGTTCCAAGTCCTCCCGGGTGCCTGACACCTTGGATAGTACCAAACCCTATATACATACTCTGTTTTATCCATTACATACATTCCTATGGTAAAGTTTAATTCATAGATTAGGCACAGTAAGAGATTTGCAATTATCACACTATATTATAGTAAAATTCTGTGAACGTGATCTCTCTCTCTTAAAATATCTTGTCCTGTACTCACCCTTCTTCCAGTGATGATATGAGATGATGAGATGCCTATGTGATGAGATGAGAGTAGGGGAGTGGCACAGGCAGTGTGACACAGCGTGAGGACAGCAGTGACCTCCTGACCATACGTCAGAAGGAGGATCATCTCAAGGCTGGGGCTAACAGGCTGGAACTGGCAGTGAACCACTGAAGCTGTGGGGAGGGAGACCTTAGACTACTGTGTAGGTCAGTCACAGAGGCCTCTCCCTCACCTCTCACCTCTCATAGTATTTCCTTTCTGTTGTGTCATTTGTAAACATTGGGCTAGAAGGTGGCCTGCCAGCTTGAAAAGGGGGGGAGTGTCCAGCTATGATGAGAGAGGAAAGCTGAGAACTACAGAGGATCAGGGGTGGAGGAGGGGAAAGAAGGGGATTTGTTGTCTGATGGGTACAGAGTTTCAGTGTCTTAAGATGCAAAGAGTTCTGGGGCGCCTGGGAGGCTCAGTCGGTTAAGCGTCCGGCTTCGGCTCAGGTCATGATCTCACGGTTTGTGGGTTCCAGCCCTGCATCGGGCTCTGTGCTGACAGCTAGCTCAGAGCCTGGAGCCTGCTTCAGATTTTGGATCTCCCTCTCTCTCTGACCCTCCCCTGCTCATGCTGTTTCTCTCTGTCTCTCAAAAATAAATAAAAAACATTAAAAAAAAAAAGATGCAAAGAGTTCTGAAGATTAGTTGCATGAAAGTGTGAATGGACCAAGCACTGCTGAACTGGACACTCAGTTATCATCTTAACTAAGTGTCCAGTTCAGCAGTGCTTGGTCCATTCACACTTTTGTGCAACTAATCTTCAGAATAGGGTTGATGGGGTGGGAGAGGGAAATGGGTGATGGGCACTGAGGAGGGCACTTGTTGCGATGAGCACTGGGTGTTGTATGTAAGTGATGACTCTACCCCCAAAACCAAGAGCACACTGTATGTGAGCCGACCTGACAATAAATTATATTTAAAATTTTTAAATGGTAAATTTTATGTGTATTTTACTATAAATTTCTTTAAAGTCTGGCGTGCCTGGGTGGCTCAGTTGGTTGAGCATCTAACTCTTGATTTTGACTCAGGTCAGATCCCAGGTTTATGGGATCCAGCCCTGCATCAGGCTGCATGCTGGGTGTGGAGCCTGCTTAGGATTCTGTCTCTCTCCCTCTGCCCCTCTCCCCAGCTTGTGCCCACATGCAAGCTCTCTCTCTCTCTCTCTCTCTCTCTCTCTCAAAAAAAAAAAAAAGCCACAGGGATCAACACATCTTCAGCTTCTCATTCCAGACTCTAGTCTGAGTAGAGAGTTTCTCCTGTCTCAGTATTACCACCTTATTAGACAGCATGATGCTTCTCAATAAAATGCCATAAAAGCAGCTTAGAGGGAAATTGCCATCAGTGGAGAAAAGACAAAAATTCCTAGGCCAAGCTTTACTTTCAAAAGTTACTTTTATTTAAAAAAAATTTTAGGCTTATTTATTTATTTTGAGAAAGAGAGAGAAAGTACAAGCAGGGGAGGGCCAGAGAAAGAGGGAGAGAGAATCCCAAGCAGGCTTCTCACTGACAGTGTGGATCCCATTGTGGGGTTCGAACTCATGAGCCATGAGATCATGATCTGAGCTGAGACCAAGAGTTGGACACTTAACAAACTGAGCTACCCAGGTGCCCCTCAAAAGTTACTTTAATTTTTTTTATGTTCTTTCTTTATTTTTGAGAGACAGAGACAGTGCGAGCAGGGGAGGGTCAGAGAGAGAGGGAGATACAGAATCTGAAGCAGGCTCCAGGCTCTGAGCTAGCTGTCAGCACAGAGCCCGACACGGGGCTTGAACCCACGAACTATGAGATCAGGACCTGAGCCAAAGCTGGACGCTTAACTGGCTGAGCCACCCAGGCACCCCTCAAAAGTTGTTAAAGGGAAAGTGTTATTTTTATTTTCATTTACATTGTACTAATTTACAAGTTTAGGTCAATTGATGAGCAAAACATCTTAGATATGTTTTCAATTCTATTCAGATATTTATTACTGGTCTTTTTTTTTTTTTGCATTTTATTTACTTTTTAGAGAGAGAGACAGGATGAGCATGAGCATGAGCAGGGGAGAGACAGAGAGACAGGGAAACACAGAATCTGAAGCAGGTTCCAGGCTCTGAGCTGTCAGCACAGAGCCTGACACGGGGCTCAAACTCACAAACTGTAAGATCATGACCTGAGCTGAAGTCAGATGCTTAACAGACTGAGCCACCAAGGTGCCCCTACTGGCCTTTTTCTTTCTTTCTTTTTTTTTTTTTGGTGAGAGAGAGAGCGCGCGCGCGCACAAATGTGTGAGTGGGGAGAGGGGCAGAGGGACAATCTTAAGCAGGCTCCATGCTCAGCGTGGAGCCCAACACGGGTTTCGAACCCATGACCCTGGCATCATGACCTGAGCCAAAATCAAGAGTCAGATGCTCAATTAACTGAGGCACCCAGGCGTCCCCATATATTACTTATGATATAACTGTGTTTGCTATAATTTTGAAGATAGAAGAAATTTGCTTTACATGAAGAAAAAAAACCCAAGAAAAATATAATTTTATTTGGAGCACTTTGATAGTGTTTTTACTCCGAAGTTCAAAACATCCGCAATTTATTCTTTTCTCTTATCCTCCCTCCACCACTAGTATAAAACTGCCCAGCACAGTTTTACACCTGTACTCACAGAGACAGCACTAATGGCAAAGTTGGAGTTATGTGTGAATTTTGGCAGATGGCCTTATGTATGTTAAAGCAGTACAAAGACTCACTATATTGACAGCAATATCAGGAGAACAGTAAAAGTTCCAGTGAACACAGTGTGTCACAAGTGAGGACCTGAGGTCTGAATTTTTCATCTTGAATAACATATATGGAAATAATTATTTTACCCATCGTGTCATAGAGAAGTATCATACATTTTTATGCTTAATGTAAAGTTTCTGAGTAACAGAAAGGCTACTGGGTAGTAAAGACCAAACAAACTCAGTCAGGATTTTAGAAGGTATTTCCTTCCATTGGCATGAAAGCCAGTGAGGCAGAAATAATGGGAGTGTCTTCATGTCTGAATCAGGGTGAGAAAACTGAGGCATATTTGTAACTTCACGTTGCTCCTCCTGTGGCCAGTTTAAAAACGTAATGATAGAACGCCATTGCACGTTCCAGGTTCAAGGTGGGGGAAACCCCACCCTGTAATAAAATGAGAGGTAAATCATATACTCTGGAATTAGCAGTAAAGGAGACAGATGCTCTGACAATAATGCTGGTACACCCAGGGAGCCATCAAGGATCTCGCGGGAAGATTCTTCCTTAGATTAGCACTGCATAATTAAGAATAATTGAATTATGGGTGCTGCTTGTGAGGCTTGTATCATTTGTCTAGTTGATAGTAACTCCAAAATACACCCACATGTGAATTAATTTGCTGATAGTTATTGAAGGAGGAGTAAAATGGTTCAGCAGACTAATCAGAAGGGCTGGACAAGCAGGGCTGAAAGCTCTACTATTTCAATTGCATGTGATGACTTACTACATCGTGTAGTATGGTACTGAGCAGGTCCGTTGACCTCTCTGTCTCAGTTTCTTAGTTGGTGAAGCTGGAAAACACGTGCAGTTCAGACCTACATAGCCTCCTGCTCATCTCAACAACCCATACTAAACACCAGTGTCCAATTTATGGGCCCCCAGTTCCACTTTCATGACGTAGAAGCAAAAAGGGACACTTTGCCCTGCTTCCAGTATGATTAAGCACTTCATATACAACAGTCAGATAAAACATGTAACTCTGACATAAACCAAAACTAACAAGGTCACCCTGACTGAGCTTGATCCCTGCATAGGAAAACCTTGAGTATTTCCTGCAAACCGTTTTATGGTTGATATTTTCCAGGCTGGTATCTGAAGATACATCATGTCCATTTGGATATAATAATCACGTAAGAAAGCTACTGTTTTTTCTTCATGAATAGACTAATGTAAACTTGGTAACCTGGGAAATTTTGAAGCTTGAAATTTAATACTTTGGCCAGCCAGTTCTTCTGAAGTCTGACTCTCTGCCCTTTCGGAAAATATTTATTTTCTTTTCTAAATGCTTCTTTCTCTGTCTTCCTTTGACAATCATCTCAAAAGCCTTTGTATAAAGCTGCTAATCGTTTCTTGTTATTTATCAGTCAAATGCAAATTCCTTTGACTAATATGTCACAGCTGCTGAAATCTACCCTTGAACTCTTTCTCCATATTTTTGTCCCATCATACCCTCACATGAATCCTATGGCAGCCCGGTAGACCATGATGCCTGGATTTTCACTGCTGCGCTTTTACTTATACCACACTTTCCAGCTGTAAGATCTTCCACACATCTCTTTTTCAATGCAAATCATATCCATCTCTCCAGGCACAGCTTAGGCGCTGTACTATCCACGCACGCTCCCTGGGAGCTCGCCGTACTTTTCCTCTCTCTCAGTTCATTGTCTGGGTCACTCAGCACTCAGTCATTTGTTGCTGTGTGAAGGGTTTTGCAGTACCATTTGATGCCTGCATGCCCTATCTCTCCAGATAGATGGTAAACTTCAATCCTTAAGTAAAATAGGCTTTTCTAAAGCAGTTCTGATATTCAAGCTGGGGCTTGAAAACAGTACTGTATTGTTTTCTTTGTTTTTTACATAATTATAATTGCATTATTTTTTAAATTAAAAAAATGTTTATTTTTGAGGAAGAGCTGTTAGCACAGAGCCCGAGGCAGGGCTTGAACTCTTGGACTGTGAGATCAGGACCTGAGCTGAAGTCAGTTACTTAACTGACTGAGCCACCCAAGAGTCCCTGATCGCATTATTAAAGAAATTTTTTTACTGTTTTTACTAATTATATATATAGAGAGAAACAGAGCATGAGTGGGGGAGGGGCAGAGAGAGAGAGAGGGAGACACAGAATCTGAAGCAAGCTCCAGGTTCTGAGCTGTCAGCACAGAGCCTGATGTGGGGCTTGAACCCACAAACCGTAAGGTCATGACCTGAGACGAAGTTGAATGCCTAACCAACTGAGCCACCCTGGCGCCTCTGTAATTGCATTACTGAGATGTGGAATAAATTGGGGATATAAACCACTTTTAATACTGCTATGCCAAACCCCACTTTACACCCTTCTACCAACACCTAGGGCGGAGTCCATAATCTTATAGTCGCTTTCTGTGATTAAAACAGTCTAGCCTAAATGTCAATTGAACATTTGATTCAAAACTCTCCCTCAGTGCCAGTCACTCTTGTTATCTAATGTCTTCTATCTGGAACATGAGAAAAGAGATGGAAAGAGATGGGGGGAAGGTCACATACTTCTTTTCTTTGGGTGATTGCAATCTTCTCCTTCTTGCTTTTCTGGGATGCTGATGGGAGATGACACCCTCTTAGTAGAGTGTAAATGCTGACTTTCTGGTGGGTCTCCTCACTGCTGAGTTGAGATCTTTGGTTTCAAGTCAGCCTCTTCCCTTGACCTCTTCTTAGTACTGAACCACCTTCCTGGCAGATGGCTCCCTGGGGGGCTCTCTGGTCTGAGGGGAGCCCAGGTACTTTCTCTGGTTCCACTGGCTGCACGGAAAAGTTCTGTTATTCATACCAGACCGTGCGACTGCTGACCCAGTTCTTGCCCTTCTGAGGTCTTGCTTCTCTTCTCACTTGGTCACGTTCTCCTGCTCAGGCTGCTGCAGAGCAGATGTGCATGAGCACTTTCTTTTCTCTTTTTTGAAATTTAATTTAATTTTTATTTTAATTTTTTTTTCAATGTTTGTTTATTTGAGAGAGAGAGAGAGAGAGAGAGAGAGACAGAGACAGAGAGACAGAGAGAGAGAGACAGAGACAGAGAGAGACAGAGTGCCAGCAGGGAAGGGTCAGAGAGAGAGGGAGACAGAATCCCAAGCAGGCTCCAGGCTCTGAGCTGTCAGCACAGAGCCTGATGTGGGGCTCGAACCCACAAACCGTGAGATCATGACCTGAGTCAAAGTCAGATGCCCAACCAATTGAGCCACCCAGGCACCCTGCAAGACCACTTTCTAAGCAGATGTTAAGTGGAGAAGGAAATGACAGTGCCCCTTATTTATATATACCTGCATTAAAAAAAATGGGGCACCCTCCCATCAATCTTTGGCTTATATATGTGTTGAACAACAGGATACCAATTTTGTGAAGCTACTTTTCTTAAGAGAGGCTCTTTGTAAAAAATTATTTTTGGTCAAAGTTGTAAAATGAATAGTTGTTTCATTTCCAAATAAGGTAATTCTAATGAAAACCTAAGATCTCCTCAGGCATTTTACTATATTATAAAAAGCACAGGATTTTTCATTTTGCTGAAGAAAACACCGTTCCCACAGTTTATTTTCAGTCCTGAACCTTTCTAAAATTTATGATGTATAAATTCCTTTCTATTAGAGACAGTTTGGGATGTCTGCCTCAACTCCAGACATCCTTCAGACACTCTTATTATATTTTATAGTCACCCATCCCTCCATAAAATTTTCAGTTTCATTTTATTTCCAGTTAATTTTTTGTATGTGTGTTCTATTCCATCATCATTGTAAATTTTCCCCCATATTTTTACTTTGGGGTCACTATATGCTGCTTTTGTGCATTCTAATTTTGTATTCTCTATCTGGCATTTCCAAATGCTAAAATTAAAGGCCTATTTGAGAGCAGTTATTCATTAGAAAGAATGTTATATTTGATCTGTTTTTCCTAAGTATCTTGCAGAAGAATTTTTGATGATTGCTAGCCTGTTATTCTTTTAAATTTCCAGTTCTGCCTACTTGTATTACAGAATTTTCTTCCTATCTTGTTCTGAAGCAGTATAATAATAAAACCTACTGTTTATCAAATGCCTTTTATGTGTCAAGTGCTTTATATCTGTGATCCCCATTTTGTGGTCATCTTTGTGGTCTAGCAGTGATCACTTTATATAAATAGAGTATAACCCTCTTTGTCTACCTCTTGTGTGTATTCTGTATAGTGATATGATATTGTGATGTATAATAAGAAATGTGTATTTAGTCTTCATCCTGTTGAGCTTCTAAAACCCTTGGAATTCCCTAATTAAAGGTATCTCTTATTATGTTATCAAGGTGGTTTTGGACCCCCACCTAGGGATGAGTGAGAGCTGATTGACAGGAGAACAAGCCATATAATTAGAGGGCTAGAAATTGTAGTCTTAACCTCCTAACTCTTAACCTATGGGGAGGGTAGAAGTTCTGGAGGGTGAATCAGTCATTAATGGCCAGTGATTTGATCAGTCATGACTATGACATGAAGCCACTATAAAAACCCGAACGGATGTGGTCTGAAGAGCTCCTGGTGAACACGTGGAGATTCAGGAAGAGCAGCATGTCACCTGGAATGAGCATGGAAGCTCAGTGCCCTTTCCCCGTGCTCTGCCCTATGCACCGCTTCTAACTGGCTGTCCCTGAGTTATATTTATTTATAATAAAGCAATAATCTAGGAATTAAAAAATCTCTCTGAGTTCTGTGAGCCACTTTAGGAAGTTAATCAAGCTCAAGGGGAGGGATTTGGAACCCCCATAGCAGGTGACAACACAGGTGACAACCTGGACTAGTGATTGGTGTTTGATGGGGGGTGGGGAGTCTTGCACAATTGAGCCTTAACTTATCAGATCTAATACTATGTCTGGGTAAATTGTATCACAATAGAGTTGATTTACAGGACACCTAGTAGGTGTTGAAATTTTTTCCCCCACCCATTGGAATTGGGTGCAGAATCTTTTTTTTTTTTTAATTTTTAAAGGTTTATTTATTTTTGAGAGAGATACAGAGTGCACATGGGGAAGGTGCAGAGAGAGGGGGAGAAACCAGAATTGGAAGTAGGCTCCAGGCTCTGAGGCAAGAGTCTGACACGGTGCTCAAACCCATGAACCTCAAGCCCATGACCTGAGCTGAAGTCGACTCTTGACCAACTGAGCCACCCAGGTGCCCCGTGGGTGCAGAATCTTACCTAGTGACCAGAAGTAGATTACAGTCAGAATATTAGAAGTGGTCATCATGGTATGTGATTATTTACTTGTCTTCTTTCTTATTTTCCTTTTCCACTATAATGTAAATTGCATAAGGATGGGGACCATGCCTATCTTATTCTTAATTGAATTTCTAGTATTCATGTGACTAGTGAGCACTTGTTCAATAGTTGCCATATAGATGAACATAATCTATGCTGTAGGTATATTGTGCCTATTTTCAAATGAGGCCTAGGTCCATGGAAGTGAAGTGACTTGTCCAAGGTTATAGAGGTAGTCAGTGATGTGTGATAAAAGATCAGATGCCAAAGTCCATTCCCCCCTGCCATTTGGGAAGCTATTTCTTTCATTAGATTCTGGGAAGTCAAGGTGAATAGCTAAATTATGAAAGTGGTTTGATTAACTGGTAACTGAAATAAATTCTTCACATCATTAATTTCAAATTATACTTGATTTTAATACTGTTCAGTGATTTATATTGTATAGAATTAAGGCAATTTCATAGAGTCAGCACATCAGAGTACAATTTCCAAGCCCTGTTGATTGTACTTTGTGCCAATTTTTGTCATATTTCTGAAAAGTAGATAGCATTTATTTTGGAAAATAATTTTGAGTTCTCATCTCATTCAAGAGAAATATAAAAAATTATTGTGCTTGCTTTTTTCCTCTTCTACTTTTCTTATTCCCTGATATAAATGAGAAGTTTGGCAAACTATGGTTTTTAATGAATCCATTATAAAAATCAGTTTATGATTTTTTTAAATGCCATCAAAATTAGCAAGGTCAAAGTTCTCTATTCTTAAAAATCTCTAAAGACTCTAAAATAGATAAAAATTGCCTTGCTTTACTAATCTACTACAGTTTTCATTTTAAGACTATTTTTAAACTGGAGGATATTTCCTGCAATAGAGGCTAAACTATTAAATCAGTGATCAAAGTCAAGCAATTTCATAAATAATTTCTATAAACTGGAGGAAGTATGTATCAAAGATGAAATTCTCAAACATAAAAGTAGATATTGTTATGCTAAGTAGAAAGGCCATTCTAAATCTTTTCAGGTTAAATCTATCTGTGGGAAAATGTAGGTTACCACTACTGTTTCATTCACAGCAGTAAACATCTGAGTATAGACTTTGCCTTTGCCTTTTTCAGTTTAGTGCTACAAAGAAAACGACTCCCATTATCTAGAAAATGTTCTTATATTTTTAATGGTAAATTTAAAGTGTTGTCTACAGGGTTCTATATTGTACAGCTGGAGGCAAAATCTGAGTCCATTTCCCAGAAAGCTTGGAGCCTTGATTACTAGATGGGTTCCCATGGTGGCATGCACAGAGAACAGCTTTCTAATATTTAGAGTAGGAGTGTGGGTTTGCTTATGTTACACTGTAAATCAATGCTATTTTTTATCTGAAAAACTGGAATAAAAACTATTTTGGTGATATAATTCTTTTTTTTTAAATATACAAGGAATTATAAAAGCTAATATTTAGGAGAAATAACCTTTAAAAAATAGGACAATTTTGAGTGCATGTATAATTTGAATAGCCTTGTTAATTTCTACACATTGATGAATATAGACCATGATACTATTATAAATGCCTAGAAGGCAGGGACTGCCCTCATTTATTTTTATCCTCCCCTCCTACCACACCTAGTCATTGCTGGGTGGTCTTTGAGACATCCATACGAATGATCACAGACAAGCCTCTGCTTGAACATGTTTCAGTATAATAACTCCCCACCACACCGGGTCAGCCCATTCTGGTTCTGACAGCTTAGGCAGAAACTTGTACTTCTCTCGAGTGAGCATGAGCTCTCCTCTAACTTTCCCCAGGCCTGTACTCGGAGGCCTCACTGAACAAGTCTGACCCTTCTTCCCTATCGAAAGCACTTTAGGCCTCCCAAGGCAAAGATAATGGCACATAATTTGAATTATAGTGTGGCAAGCACCACACCATAAAGTCAGATTCTGACTTCTCCCTTTTAGGACCTAGATTTTGAAAAAGTTTGCTTTATAGGTTGCCCCTTTGCTCACTTGAATCATATTAATCTTGTAGTCAGTAAGATCTCTACATCCTTTATCAAATGTTCTTTGATACATCTCCACCACATCCTTGAGTAGTTAGATTTTGAAATTTGCATTTATCCCTCCTAAATATCTTGTTGCATTCGGTCTATGATTTTGGCTTACCAATATCTTCCTGGATTCTTATTATATTATCTAATGTCACCGCTGATCCTCTAAAGCTCTTTTATGTCACCTTCAGCCTCATTTCTCATTGCTCCCACTCGTAGACACTCTTCTCCATACTTCTAATTCTCAAGAATTATAATTCTTGGAACAGACCATGCTTTATCTCACTTTGAGTCATTGCACATCCTGTTTTATAATACTTTCTCTCTTTTCTATTAGCTAACTCTTATTTTTCCAGGTTCAACTAAGGTGTCACTTTTTCTAGGACTTCCAGGTGAGATGGCTCTCCTCTGAGTTCCATAGTAGTCTGTTAAATCCTAGCACTTATCAGATTATATTATGATAGTCTATATTCTTGACTTCTTTTCCTCACTCATTTATGAGATTCCGGAATGCAGGAACATTTTTCCCCCCAACACATTATCTGCAGTACCTAATAGAATGCATGGCATATAGTAGGTTTTTACTATATATTTCTTTTTTTTAATGTTTATTTATTTTTGAGATAGAGAGAGACAGAAAGTGAACTGGAGAGGGGCAGAGAGAGGGAGAGACACAGAATCTGAAGTAGGCCCCAGGCTCCGCAGAGACTGATATGTGGCTCGAACACATGAACTGTGAGATCATGACTTGAGTGAAGTTGGACGCTTAACTGGCTGAGCCATCCAAGTCTCCCTATATTTCTTGAAAAAATAAGTAAGTCAAGTGGCCTCACCAAAGTAATAAGCATATGTATAGAACCAAGGAAGCTACCCTCTGCTGTGCCTCATTAAACCCTGCTCCCTTAGTCCATAATCTGTTTTTCAGATTATTGTTCAATTAGTATTTAACCCCTCACAGTGAGTGACTTCCAGCATCTATCTCCTATTTCTTGATGTCTGCAAGGACATCATAAAATATTATGAAACCCTGTCAAATGCCATCCTAAAAAGCAGAGATATTATGTATATGGCCGTCACCTGATCTACCAGTCCCAGAAATTGAACATTTGTGTTGATCTTTAACTATAATGGTATTTAATTATTATATCCACATTTTCACTTACCTTTCCCTGCATTGTTTATAGAATGCTTTAGTCTCATCTCAGTTTTCTGTAGATTTTATAGTATTTTCAAAACACATCCCTAGTAAATATAGAATACTTGATTTTTTAAACCAGTATTAAATACATTAAATGTTTAAGGCTCATTGATCCTTGTTTTCTACTCCACAGTACAACCCCGTTTGTTCAAGTAAAGCTCAAGTTTTATCTATAGTTTAAGGGAGTCTAGAGAAAGGGAATGAAACTTGATTAAGTTCATGTATGTCAAGCAGTTCCCCTGGATTATTGCTTATTTTTCTCACCAACACAGCAAAGTAGATCTTATTAATTCTGCTTTATATGAGGAAAGGAAGTCAGGAAGCAAGTATGTCCAGAATTGGGATTGGAATTCAGTTAGGCTTGGTTTTAAAGCAGAGAACCCCTGCAATAATCTGGTAAAAGCCACTGCCCCCTTTTTTGCCAATGCACCTAAGCCACCAATTTGTTGAGGTTCTTGTTATAAGCTATAAAAGTGAATCTGATCTTGAAATGGGAAGGCTTCATGTTTTTAAAGATATTGGAAGCTCATAGAATCACTGGGATGGCTGTAGAATCAGAAATGAGGTTAGACAGCCTGGAAGGAAATCTATCCTCCTGAAGTGTCTGGGGAAGATTGCACTGTGACCACTCCTACTAAATGCTAGAAGCTACAGTTTGCACTGCTATTTCTGGAAATCAGTGCTGTTGGAACCACCACTGCCACCACATTTTTTTT
>NC_043709.1:70578164-70583826 GCF_006229205.1 Suricata suricatta
ATTGGAAGCTCATAGAATCACTGGGATGGCTGTAGAATCAGAAATGAGGTTAGACAGCCTGGAAGGAAATCTATCCTCCTGAAGTGTCTGGGGAAGATTGCACTGTGACCACTCCTACTAAATGCTAGAAGCTACAGTTTGCACTGCTATTTCTGGAAATCAGTGCTGTTGGAACCACCACTGCCACCACATTTTTTTTCCTTTGTAGACTGGGTAAAGTGTGTTTATTTCCTTCTGTGTGTGTGTTTAAGGAAAAGGAGAAAAAGCCTGCTCCCTTCCAGCACCTAATGCCCACTGGGCTTATAGGGGTGGAGCCAGGGCCACCTCCTTAAAAGAAGGTGTAACAGTAGAAGGCAAGGGCACTGGTGGTGTGTGGAGAAGGTGCTCCAGGTGCCCAAGGTTCCTTGCCCCTAGGTTGGCCCTGCCCAGGATGGATCATTGCTATCCCTTCATCAAGGTGAAAGTACAGAAGGAGTACTGAGCCCGGATCTCTCTGTGTTGGTCACTGCCAGAAGGAAACCATCCTCTCAAAGTTCCCAGCTCTTTCACTCAGAGCACGTACATGGGTTGGGAAGGCCAATCTCCTCTGGGAACAGCACAAGGTGAGTCTCAAGCACCATGCCATGATGCTTCTGGTCAGCATCTCCCAGCCTTCTACAAGAACAACTGGGAAGGGCAGCTCCCTGCTGAGCGCTTTCTGCAATTTTACAGCAAACCCCAGCAACCTACATTTATCAAATACAGGTGGGTGAGGATTGCTAGTTCTTCTGGCACGGGGAAGTAGATGAACATGGCCTGTTTAATGTGGTCAATTTTACAACGAGTTGCCTGGAGGTTGTCAATGGAGTCAATGCATCATTGGACTGTATCCTGCGCAGGTTCACATATCTCCATGATCAGAAGGACTGACACTTTGGTATAATGCTCTGTTGTCATCATCTTGGAATTCTTAATAATTTTTGAACAAAGAACTTCATAAGTTCCTTTTGCATCGGCTCTGCAAATTATATAGCCAGCCCCAAATGGACCACCTGGACCCTGCATGAACACCACCAACATGAATCTGGAGCTACCGCTGCTGCCACCACACTGCCACCACAAACACGTTCTGCTGCAGCTGGGATCGCCAGTGTGTCAGCACCACAAACGTGGCCCTGCGGTCCTTCTCCTACTCTGGCAGGGAGAGAGAAAACCCATGCAGCACAAATGTGTATGCATTTGAGGGGGTTCCTGGATTTCCAAAGGCCCCTCTCTGGTCCCAGGTGAAACTCCTGCTCTGAAGCCCGTTTTGCACCACCACACTACCTTCAGTCCTGGAGGAAGAAAGATTTTCTTCCTTTCTTCGTAAGTGGACAGTGAATACTGTGAATTCTTGATCTTGATGTGAGTGACTAAACTTAGAAAATAATGTAAATGCTTATTGTATTAGAGCATATCCTGTCTGTAGTATGGTGAAATACGGAAAGATATTGAGTGAGTGGTTGGGACTGGAGGGTGGGAGTCATTCGTGCAGATGAAGAAGTAGATTTAATTAATTTAACAGATATGTTTTGGGCACCTGCACATGCTGGGTGCTCTGCTGGGCACAGGGCTAAGACTCTGAGCATTAGCATGTGTTACGACCTTTAGAGTTTATACCTAGTCCTTGGAGTGCCAATGAGAGCATGGAGACCAAGTAGAGGAGATACTGTGATACTAGTATGAAAAGGATGTACTTATTCATGTAAATGCGACTTTTTAATTTTCTAGGAATTGAATTGTACTTCTGTCATTGACAGTTGAAAGCTGTAACTGAAATTCAAAAATAGCAATGTCACATCTAAAAATTTTGTAAGATACTTTAAAATGTGGCATTTGAATTTATACATGAACTGCGGAACGAAGCAAGTCCTGTCATAACTTGACAGGCATAATCACTCATCCTGTAATGCAAATAGTAACCTAATAGCAAGATGCTAATATTGCTTTGGTGCAGGTGTTGCTAATTAGATATTGGATTAGGCTGAATCGTATTCTCTTCTTTTACCTATGTATGATGTTTGTGTAAAATGCAAATGTGAGCTGGAAGCTGAAATGTTTAAGTGTCAACCATAGCTCATGAATTGACCTTGGAACAATGAGAATTTTGAAGTGGGCAATGATCATTGCTTAATTGTAGCATAGAAATTAGTCAGATTCCGGGTTTGTCTCCTGACGGTCAAGGTTTGCCCTCGCACAGGAAGTCAGTTTGGGCTCTGGCCAAGTGACTAGGTGAGAGGACAGAAATCATTTCTTATTTGCTTTTCCTGTCCGTTTCTGGCAGTTGGATTGCTCTGGGAGAAATGGTAGCAATTACTGGTATAATTAGGGATCATTTGTTTGTTTACTCAGCAAATATTTATTGAATGCCTACCATGTACCTGAACTCAGCATGTGGTAGTAATGGTATAAATATTTGTTGGATGAAAAATAATTCTTTGGAAGGTTGAAAAGCCTTTCATAAATAATTTGCAAACTTTGGACTTATCAGTAATGAGGAAATTATTTCTATTTGTGTGACTGAAGTATGGAAGAGATAGTCAGAAGGTTTATTTTACTCTCCTAGTTTTTCAGCCTGTTTTCAGTTGGGAGAGAGAAAATACTAGTTCTGCTCGGTGAGATAGGAGTCTGCCTCCAGGGTGAGACTATGGAAAGCCCAGGAGTCAAGAATGGAGGCTGTATTTCCTGGATGATGGAGAAGATGCAGAACTGTGTGGAGCAGAAGCTTTTTCTGATTCCTGCAAGACATGTCACTTGAGTGAGAAAGAAACTCTTGTGCTGAGAGAATTGGAGAGTTTTTCTTACATTAGTGAAGGGTTTTGGGGTTATATTTTAACACCATCTTGCCTAGTCCATCCTAACTAATGTAAGCACTATTGTGTACTTTTTGTTTTTTGGCACTTTCTGTTCTAGAGGATTTTGTTGTAGTGGCATTGGCTATTGTAACAACAGACTGTAGTTAATTAACAGATAATTGCTACCAGATAGCTTAAATAAATTATACTATCCCATACCATAGAATGTCAAGTCGCTTCTTTAAAAAATGCACTAATATGGAGTTAATCCTAAGATATATTGTTATGAGAAGAGAGGGAGGTACAGAAGGGTGTTCACAGCTACAATTAGTATAAAAAAGAGAGGACCTATCTATATACATATATTTGCACACACAAATTAACATATGTGGTCTTTTTATTGTGGTAAAATATATATAACATAAAATTTAACAATTTTAAGTGTATAGTTCAGTGGCATTATATGTATTCACATTATTGTGAAACTATTACCACCATCCATCTCTAGACTTTTTCATCTTCTCAAATGGAAACTCTTTATCTGTTGAACAATAACTTCCCATTTCCCCATGCCCCAGCCCCTGGCAGTCACCATTCCACTTTTTGTCTCTATGAGTTTGACTACTCTAGGGTACTTCACATATGTAGAGTCATAGTATTTGTCCTTTTGCAATTAGATTATTTCACTTAGCATAATGTCTTCAAGGTTCATCCATGTGGTGGCATGTATCAGAAGCTTCTTTCATATATATACACACTTTTTGTAAAATTTAAACTTTAGTTAGTTAACATATATTCTATGTGCAATATTCATTTCAGGAGTAGAATTCAGTGATTCATCACTTACATATAACACCCAGTACTCATCCCAACAAGTGCCTTCCTTAGTATCACCCATCTAGCCCATTCCTCCCACCTCCCATCAACCCTCAGTTTATTCTCTATCATCAAGTGTTTCTTGTGGTTTGTTTCCCTCTTTTCACTTCCTCCCACCCTTCCCCTATATTCATCTGTTTTGTTTCTTAAATTCCACATATGAGTAAATCAAATGTATTTGTCTTTCTCTGACTTATTTTACTTAGCATAATACATTCTATTTCCATCCATGTCATTGCAAATGGCCAGATTTCATTATTTTTGATAGCTGAGTAATATTCCTGTGTGTGTGTGTGTGTGTGTGTGTGTGTGTGTGTGTGTATGCATGCACACACCACATCTTCTTTATCCATTCATCAGTCGATAGACATTTGAGCTCTCTCCATAGTTTGGCTATGGCTGATAATGCTGCATTGGGGTGTACGTACTCCTTCAAAATCTGTATTTTTATATCCATTGGGTAAATACCTAATAGTGCGATTGCTGGATTATAGGGTAGATCTACTTTTAATTTCTCAAGAAACCTCCATACTGTTCTCTGGAGTGGTGGTACCAGTTTGCAATGCCACCAACAGTGTAAGAGGGTTCCCTGTTCTCTGCATCCTTGCCAATACCTGTTGTTTCTTGTGTTGTTAGTTTTAGCCATTCGGACAGGCGAGAGGTGGTATCTTATTGTGGTGTTGACTTATATTTCCTTGGTCATGGGTGATGTTCAGCAACTTTTCACATATCTGTTAGCCATCTGGATGTCTTCTTGGAAAAGTGTCTATTCGTGTCTTCTGCTCATTTCTTAACTGGATTATTTGGGTTTTGGGTGTTGAGCTTGATAAGTTCTTCATAGATTCTGGATACTAATTCCTTATGTGGTATATTATTTGCCAATATATTCTTCCATTCCACAGGCTGCTGTTTAGTTTTGTTGACTGCTTCCTTCACTATTAAGAAGTTTTTTATCTTGTTGAATTCCCAAGTTTATTTTTGCTTTTGTTTCCCTTGCCTTTGGTGACATATCTAGTAAGAAGTTGTTCTGGACAAGGTCAAAGAGGTTGCTGCCTGTATTCTCTTCTAGGATTTTGATGGCTTCTTGTCTCACATTTGGGTCTTTCATCTATTTTGAGTTTATTTTTGCATATGGTATAAGAAAGTAGTCTAATTTCATTCTTCTACATGTCACTATCCAGTTTTCCTAATACCATTTGTTGAAGAGACTCTTTTTCCCACTGAATATTCTTTCCTGCTATGTCAAAGATTATTTGAACATATAGTTGTCAGTCCATTTCTGGGTTTTCTATTCTGTTCTATTGATCTATGTGTCTGTTTTTTGTGTCCATGTCATACTTCTTGATGAATACAGCTTTAATATAGCTTGAAATCTGGAATGCCTCCAGTCTTATATATTTTTTTTTGAAAGGGCCAATAATAATCGCTTCTCGGCCTTTTGGCTAAGAGCAAGTGAAAAGGCCAATAAATGGAAATTATTTTTATTAGCATATTTACTGATAAATTACACCCACCTGTAGTTAGGAATTTCTAGAGGTGCCCTATATCATTAGGGGAAAGTAATAGGATAATTGGCTTTTTTTCATTTGTAGTAGATAAATTTTGTTTTTGTTTGGCTCTTCTTCTGCCACTTCTTCTTCTGTCCACTAGTCTTCCTTGGAGTTATCTTCTATCTCTCCTCTCTTCTTGTATTTCTAAGGGATTGGTTGTAATAGATCCTTTTTCATTCACGATTTTGTCTATCTGGGTGCTCTCTCTTTTCTTTCTGAGGAGCCTGGCTAGCGGTTTATCGATTTTGTTTATTTTTTCAAAGAACCAACTCTTGGTTTCATTGATCTGCTCGACTGTTCTTTTGGATTCTATATTGTTTATTTCTGCCCTGATCTTTATGATTTCTTTTCTTCTGCTGGGTTTGGGGTGCTCTTGCTGCTTCCCTTCTAGTTCCAGTAGGTGCTCTGTTAAATTTTGAATTT
>NC_043709.1:70583926-70679455 GCF_006229205.1 Suricata suricatta
GGAGAGTTCCTTCGTTTTGTCATTTTTGCTAGTTTTCTGTCTCTTGTCACCTTTAGAAAGCTCGTTGTGCACTGTGCACCTATTAATATTTCTCTGTTAAAGGAGGCTTATTGACTGTCCAGGGCCTGTCGTTTCAGGAAATATTCTTTTAATGGTGTCTCTCAGTTTCTCTTGTTGTGCCTTTGAATATTTTATTTCCTTACTCAGCAATATCTGGGACTCGCTGTCATGCACACGTTGGCTTGTTTCTTGGTGTAGCCCTAAGAAGGAAAACAGACAGACACACCCAGAGGGAACAGTAACACACAAACGCACAGACAAATCAAACAAACAAACACATTAACAGGGGGAAAGAAAATAAAGAGAATGGAGAGGAAAGAGACAAAAAGAGGAAAAGAAGAAAAGAAAAAGAAAAAGAAAGAAAAAAAAGAAAAAAAATAAATATAGAGGGGTCAGAGACAACAAAGGACAGTGGACAGTCTAAAAGTGTATGACCAGTTGAGGGGAGAGGTATGGATGAGATATAGGAGAATATATCTGGATTGCAAGAAGGTAAAGATTAAAAAAAGAAAAAAAAAAGGGGAGAAAGGAGAAAGGAAAATGAGGAGTAAAATTTTAAAAAAATTAAGTAAAAAAAAGTAAGAATAATAAAAAATACGTGCAGGAAAAGGCGAAAAGAAAAAAAATGAAGAAAAAAAGAAAAAAATTGTAAAAAAAAGCGAAAAACAACAACAACAAAAACAACAACAACAACTACAACAAAAAAACCCCAGCAGCTAGCTTTGATATGATAGGTCTTGGAGGCTGCTCTCAGAGGCTCCGCCTTGGTGTCTGCAGAGATTAGATAGGCGGCAAGCCATGCTCTGCTGAACTAGGAACTGTAGGCCACTCTAATGAGTCTGATCTCCTTTTGCCGTGGTTGAGCACAGTTGAGTTGTATTTTCCAGGCCCGCCTCAGTTCAAAGTTCCAGTCCATGCACTTTTTATGCTACCACAGATGAGATGTTTTTGTTTTGGTTGCTGGCTTCTTAGGGGGAGGAATTGGTTTGTCTTGGCTCAGGCTGGGATTTCGGCTGCACCTGCCTGAGGCGAGATGTGCAGCAGGAGGTGAAGTTTGTGCACACTGTCACAGACCCAACCCCCAGCGGGGATCTGTTAGCTTGGGGGAGGAATGAGGGCGTAGTTGTTGCTGGAGGTGGTGCTGGGAGCTGCTGGAAATGAGCTGGGAGCTCCTGCAGCCTGCGAGAGCGCACCCAGGTCTCCACCACCGCCAGCTCTCTGCCAGGATCATGCAGAGGTGGGGGCTATTTTTTCCCTGTTGGCACCGGGATTCAGGGTTCGCGCGGCCAATGCTGGGGGCGAGATGCGCCGTGGAAATGAGGTGCGTGCTCCCACTCCCAAAACCGAGATTGAAGTGAGCACCCCTATCACCGCCGTGGCAGTGGTCACGGACTCCTTGCCAAGATGGTGCTGGGCTGGAAGCTGTTCCTTCCCTTGCGCCACCTGGGTTCAGGATTTAGGCTACCCAGCAGTTATCTATGGAGTGAGCTTCTCTCTCCAAGCGTGGTTAAGCGTTCTTTACCTCTTCCCCAGAGACAGTACTATGAGCGTGTTCAGTCTCTCTTCTCTTCCCTTTGTCTCTCGGGCTCCGCGCGCTTGCCCCAAGTTGGGCTGGGGCTGCCACCTCCCCTGCCCGTCTCGGGCTGGCCCGTCTTCCAATCTCCCCAGTTCGCACTCATTCACTCAGGTATCCTTCAGGTTCTCTTCCTTCTGGAGTCCATATTTTCTCCTTCCGCTCTTGCAGATGAGAGCAATGTCCTTCTCAGTTCGATCGATGGGGCAGATGAAGTTTACAGAGCTCCCTTCCTCTCCGCCATCTTCTCTCCTCTCTCTTATTTTTCTTTTTCAGGATTGCTTTGACTATTCAGAATCTTTTGTGATTGCATCCGAATATTGGGATTGTTTGTTCTGTGAAAAATGCTAGTGCTATTTTGATAGGGATTGCATTAATGCATAGGTTGCTTTGGGTAGTATAGACATTTTAGCAATATTTGTTCTTCTAATCCATGAACATGGAATGCTTTCCCATTTCTTTGTATCCTCTTCAATTTTTTCGTAAGTGTTCTATAGTTTTCATAGTACAGATCTTTTACCTCTTTGGTTAGGTTTATCCCTAGGTATCTTATTGGTTTTGGTGCAGTTGCAAATGGAATTGATTCCTTGATTTCTACTGCTTCGTTATTGGTGTATAGAAATGCCGCAGACTTTTGCACGTCAATATTATATCTTGTGACTTTGCTAGATTCATGTATCAGTTCTAGCACTTTTTTAGTGGAATCTTTTAGATTTTCTACATAGAGTATCATGTCATCTGCAAATAATGAAGATTTGACTTCTTCCTTGACCATTTGGATGCCTTTTATTTCTTTTTGTTGTCTGATTGCTGAGGCTAGGACTTCCAGTAGTATGTTAAATAGTAACGGTGAGATGTTTCCATGGATGTTTCCATGGATGTTTCTTCCTTTTTAAGGCTGAATAATGTTTTCAGTGTAAGTATATGTGGCATTTTGTTTATCCATTCATCTATTGATGAATACTTAGGTTGCTTCCAGCTTTTGGTTATTGTGAATGATGTCACAATTGTTAGGCAGCTAGTTAGGCGTGAGCAAGAAGAAATAAAGCAGATGCTGGCCCCACCCTCAGAGCCACCCTACAGGGTTAGTAGTCATACCTTCAGAGCCACCTCTAAGGACTAACAGAATAGGAGAGGCCTAGCCACAGAGTTGACTCAAAAGCCACAAGGGCATATCTAAGAACTGAGCATGCACAGAAAGGGTGCAACTTGTCCTTAACTTCCTTTAAGGTCACAACAAAAGCTCATTAGACACTCAGAAATATAAAAACATAAATAAATACAATGATAATAGAATACATCATGGGTAGGTGCATGTGCAAAATGAGGCCAAAATGTTCTATAACCACCAGCTGTCAATCAAAAATGTGAATCAAGGCCAAATTTACATATGCAGAAAGCAGGCTTAAAAGGAAGCAACTTGAGCCTTTTCATGCCATTGTCACTCTTGTTCTGGCAGTAGCCCACTTTCATCCTTGAAAGTGTACTGTCCTTACCTATTCAATAAACTCTATCTCCCCAGTCTGGTCTTGTGTCTCCAATTCCTTGGTGCATCTGGGACAAAAACCAAGCCACTGGTAACACTATGAGCATGGGTGTAACAAATATCTGTTCAAGTCCCCGCTTTCAACTTTTTGAGGTATGTACTTAGAAGTGGGTCATGTGGTAATTCTATGTTTAATTTCTTTTTCTAAAAGTTTATTTATTTATTTTGAGAGAGAGAGAGAAAGAGAGCATGTGAGTGGGAGGAGGGGCAGAGAGAGGAGAGAGAATCCCAAGCAGGCTCCACATTGTCAGCACAGCCAGGTGTGGAACTTGATCTGATCTCACCAACTATGAAATCAAGAGTTGGATGCTTAACTGACTAAGCCACCCAGGCACCCCGTATGTTTAATTTCTAAAAAAAACCCAAAAAAACCTCCATGCTGTTTTCCATAGCAGTGGCAACATTTTACATTCCCACCAACAGTGCACAAGGATTCCAATTTTTTCACATCCTCACCAACAGTTTTTATTTTCCATTTTTTTGACGACAGCCATCCTAATGGGTGTAATGTAGTATCTCATTTTGGCTTTGGTTTGTGTTTCTCAAATGATTTCCCTAGATTATAAGTCTAGAGGATTTAAAACTTATAAATGATGATAGGAAATCTTCCTTGAGTGTTTCATTAAGCTAAGAGATAACTTAATTTTTGTTCTTGTCTAAGTTTTATTTTTTTTTTGAAGATAAACCAGACTAAGTACTTACAATTTAAAAAGTTACCTTTCCTTTTTCACCTTTTTCAGATGCAGAGTAAATGGCTAGTATTTGAATAATTTTCATTTGCAGTTTTGGACAACTAGCTTCTCACATTTTTCTTGACATTTGAATGGTACCATCGTGTAGTGGCTTAAGGACAATTTCTAGAGCCAGGCTCTTTGAGTTCAGAGACTGGGTCTGCCACTTACTAGCTGTGTGACTGTAGGCAAGTGGTAAGTTACTTTAACCTTTTTGTGCTTCAGTTTCTCCTTCGGTAAAATGAAGATGATATTAGTGCCTAACTGAGGGGTGTTGTGAATGTTAAACAACCAACCAAATAAATAAATAAATGTAAATCATTTAGAACAATATCTGGGACATAGAAAGGACTAAGTGTATTAGTCATTATTATAGTTACATTAAAATACCATGACTCATTTGGTAATAGTCCAGCATGTGTTTGTGTGCATTTGGAGCATACATTGACAGTTATTCAGATCTCAAGCAAGGGATTCATTATGGCTTCTGGAGAAGAGTCTATGGCTTTGAATAGAAGGCTTTATCTGGTCTGTGTTAGTCAATAAAAAGTAGTTGAAAGTCACCTTAAGTACTCTCTTAAAAGTAACTAATCTTTTGACACCATGGGGCCTTGAATCAATGGTTGCAGATCAATATTTTCTATATACAGTTATTGTTTCCTTTCACCTTACACACTATGGGCTGAAAATCAACACACTGTAGACTGGGAAAATCAATGGGGGTACATTTGTGGTTTAGAGAACACAGGATAGGAGACATATATCCTTTTGGAAAACACATACAAAGGAAATTATTTAAGCACTTTCTCAGAGGAATCCTAAAGTAATTACTGGATGAATTTGTGATCAAACAGGTTTCTCCTCAATTACTGGGAGAGCACACCAATTCATTTACCTTGCAGTAAACAGGCTCTCCCGATTGTCCAAATAAAGACACCAAGATTGTCCTTGTTAAAGTAATTGGCTAGTGGGCCCAAACTCAGAATTTACAAACTGCCTCTCACTTCTGGCCCATTTGGCCTTGGTTTGCAGAGAGGATTACTACTTAACTGCTTTGAAAGAAATCTTACTTCAGCAATCGGAAGGAAATGTGTTTGGATGGTTTTGAGCTTTCTGTGTTAGTGGAACCAGATGAATTACTATCAAAAGCTAATTCATATTGTGAATTATATCTTTTTAACAACATGCACTCCCTCTCAGGGAATTAAGAAAGCACTTCCTTGGTTTTAGGGTCAGGACCTCAGGAGTGTTGGTTGGCCTTTGCACTGGGAGTTAGCTCTGCAATAGCTTTCAGGAAATAAACACCTTTGTGTGGTTTGGATGGGGAGTAGAATTTAATGTTATGCTTTCTGAATCCCTAAATGCTGTTTACTGGATAAAGTCTGTGGCAAGATAGATACACTGTGAGGTTTTCTCAAATGGATGACCACCTCTTTCAAATAGGAGAAAATCAAAGAAGAATTTGTATTTGCATTTGAATATACTGGAATATTCAAGATGGGTTGCTTATATTGTTGTTGCAAATTAGATTCACACAGTTAGATAGAAACTCATCTCCATTGTGTAGTTATCTCAAGCTTTGCCACATTCTAGCTAAGACATTGGGCAATTCATTCATTCATTCATTCATTCATTCATTCATTATGCAAATATACTGTGTGCTAAGAGGCAACTAGGTGTTGGAGATATAATAGTGAACAAAACAAAATCTGATCCATTATGGATCTTATAATTTAGTTGGGGAGAGTGGATTGTTCTAATCTACTCAGGTTGCCATTACAAAATGGGTGGCTTAAAAACAAATTTATTTTCTCACAGTTCTGGAGGCTGTGAAGTTCAAGATCAATGTATGAACTTGGTTCCTTTCTGGCTTGCTGATGGTCACCTTCCAGCTGTGTCCTCACATGGTGGAGAGAGAAGGAGAAGAAGCAAGCTCTCTGGCATCTTTTCTTATTAGAGCATTAATCCCATCATGAGGCCCCACTATCATAATCTCATCTAACCCTGATTACCTCCCAAATATCCTGTTTCCAAATATCATCATATAGGATTTAGGGCCTCAGTGTATAAACTTTGGAGAGACATAATTAAGTCCATTGCAGGGATATAGAATATTAAATAAACACATGCTAGGTTAGATGATGATATATATTAAGGAGAGTACTGAAGGGGTTGCTGTTTCATATAAGATTGTCAGGACAGGTCTTCATGATAACATGACATTGTAAACTCTGGACTTCATTCTGAGCAAAATGGAATCATTATAGAATTCTGAGCAAAGGAGAGATATGATCTAATATATGTTTTAGGTGGATCTTTCTGCTGCTGTTGTGTTGGGAATAGACTTGCAGTGGGGTGGGTAAGGAGACCGCTGCAGAAATCCAGATGAGAGCATGCAGAGTTACATGGGTGGAGTTGACATGTAGACAGGTTCTTGATGTATTTTGAGCATAGAGCTTGTAGGATTTGTTGATGCACTGGATTTGCAATGACAGGAGAGAAAAATCGAGGGTGACTTTGTTGGTATCAGCAACTGGAAAAACAGTTGTTATGGAGAAAGGGGAACCTGAGAGAAAAATTTTCTTCTCTTGGGGAAAGGGAAATCCAAGGAAAGAAAGTATTTTGAAAAGAAGGGAAATAGCCAATTGTGTCAAATGCTATAGGTTTTAGTGGCGGAGGAATAATGAAGTTATGTGTACTTCTTTCCATTGCCAATCTGACCCCAGATAAAGCTGGAACTACATTTCTCGGAATCTTCTTCCCTGTATAGTGAGGGTTGGGCACAAGAGAGACTTGCAGTGTGATTTGGAAGGCAGAAGCAAAAGCCCTTATTCACAGGACATCATGGTGGCCACAAACGGTGGTTTTGCAGGGTTCTTAGAGCACCTCCTGGCAGTTTTGATGGACGGGTCCAACAGTCCCCAGACTCCTCTGTGTGCTCTGGCAGCTTTTCCTCCTCCACTGCTTTAGTTCAAGCCTAGGCTGTTGGTGACTATTTTTCTTCTCTTCTAGCTGCAGACTTTAACTCTTATTTTAAACTCCTGATTTCTCAATATTTGTTGTGATTCTGTTCTCTGACTAAATCCAGACTGGTATATCCTGCTTATATCTTTATGGAATCCCTTCAAAAATCCTAGATACTTCTTGGGAGTAATGAAAAAGGCAGCGAAGGCCCTGAAGGACTTTTGTAAATTCCTCTTTTAAGTTACTCGCCAAATTCTGAAATGGATCAAGGAAGAGCATTAATTAAATAAGCCTGAAGGCTACATATACAACAAATGCTGGTAGAAGTAGATTTCTCTCTACCTGGAGAAATCACTCACTTCTCTTGCCCCTAGCGCACTGGACATACATGTCAGAACGCACTGTGCTCCAGATTTGTTTTTTGTTTTTGTTTTTTTTTTAATTTTTTAATGTTTTATTTATTTTTGATACAGAGAGAGACAGAGCATGAGAGGGGGAGGGTCAGAGAGAGAAGGAGATACAGAACCGGAAGCAGGCTCCAGGCTCTGAGCTAGCTGTCAGCACAGAGCCTGATGCGGGGCTTGAACCCACGAACGTGAGATCTGACCTGAGCTGAAGTTGGAGGCTTATCCGACTGAGCCACCCAGGCACCCCTGTGCTCCAGATTTGATTGTGAGTGTCCCCTCACTGTCAAGTAAACCCCTTGATTTCATAGAAGAATTTAAGCTTCTTTTCTCATTAATATTGTGTTTTTCCATATCAAAAAGTTAAAGCATACGCAACCTATGAAATTTTCCTTCTGCTCTTCCAATAAAGTACAAAATGTGAATTTTCCTCTTGTCTCCATAACAAAAATAAAGTCCCACAGTATCTCCTTCCATTTGTTCAGTCACAGCCAGAGAATTTTACTCATAAAATTCTGGAAGGAGGGTTGTTACTTCTAGAAACTACAGGGTGCTCAGTCTCTACTCCAAAACTTCTAAAAAGGAATCTTTCTTTAGGCTACGGTTTTCTAAAGACTCAAAGACCACGAACACACAAAAACTTTGCATCATCCCCACATCCACAGAATTTAAAAAACAGAAACAAATCCTCAGACTAAACAAACCCAAGGTAGCAGCTTATAGTTTAAAGATCTAGTTTTTTATTGGACCCCAAGCAAAAGAAATGATCTGAGAATCTAATCATATTATATTCTAGATGTACATTAATCTTGTCAATCACAGACCATGATAGAAAAAATATTTTGTGGAGAAGGAGATAAACAGAAGAAATGGTAAAGAAGCAATGAGAAAAGTATTTTGGCCTCAGCATGGCCATGGAGCCAGTTAAACTGTGCCAACTGGCCAGGATACAGAGGCTGTGAGCTTAAAACTGAACGGGAAGAAGAGATCCACACGAATGGTCACAGCGCTATACCTGGTATTCTGTATCTTGCTTTTCTTAAGCTACAACTCGGAGATTATTTTTTTGTTACATATAGAGATGCATTATCTCTTTGACGGCTGTATAGCATTCCATTATTTATATGTGCCATCATTTGTTTAACCAGTCCCTTATAGAGCGGCACTTAGATTATTTTAAAATCTTTTTCAATGAAATACAATGCATGACCTATGTATCATCTGAGATTCATTTAAAAAAACAGAACTTATAGTGTATTTCAAACAAAGGGAATTCAATATAGGAAACTGGTTAGAAAGATCTTTGAAGGGTTGGAATAGCAAAAAGAAGATGACTTAGGGGAATGTCGAAAAGAAGGATGCTAGCAGGATGATCTGAGGTCAGAAGCTGTAATCCCTGGAGTAGAAATCTGCCCGGGCTGCTGTACCACTGTAGATACTGTTGTTGCTAATTGGTTCTGGACCTGCCAGAGCTGAGCACTTAGACCAGCGGGGAAATAGCTGAAAAGATGCTGCCTAGCGTACTGAGTTTGGAATTCTGTTGGCACCACCATATCTGCCAGCCATCAGCAGCAACCACTGCACTGCCAGAAGCAGAATGTTGGTCTTTTGTTTCCAACCTTTTGATCACCTCCCAGGATCTCTTCCTGGTAGAACCAGGTGGGAAGCCAGCTAACAAGGGAGACGAGACAGTGCAGTTTGCATGTTCCAAGTCTCAGGAGCACAGAGCATAGTAGAGAAGCGCGGGTGTGGGAATGAGGGTAACTAGCGGAATGTATGCCTTTAGAATACTCAGTACCCTAAAGATTCTTCTAGTTATATTTTGCCTTTTATGAGGATATTTATAGGGCCAGTTTGTCAAGTGGAATTGCCCAGCCAATAGATACCCATCTTTGAAAATCTGAAACATAACCAAATTGCTCACTCTAGAATAGTATTTGAAAGTGCCTACATCTCCACACTCTGGTCAAAGCTGTGTATCTGCTCATTTTGTAGAACTTGTCTATCTCTAAATATGTATCAGTTACGTTCCAAAGCCTTTGTTTTCAGCAAACAGCATGCTTATCACCCCTTAAAAAGTCATTCTTAAAGATACTTGAAATTCCTTTAATTAGAGACTCATGGTTATAATATTAAAGTAAATATATACCTGGAAGGGTTAAGGAATTTTATTATTCATTCACACAGTCCTATGACTTCGTTTAGCGGCTTTCTGTCATAAAGGGAGGTGGGAAGACTTCAAAGGTATTCATAAACATTGCTAAAAGTTTCGGGGATTAATTTCCAATGTGCGTGCGTGTGTGTGTGTGTGTGTGTGTGTGTGTGTGGGCGGGTGGGTGGAGTTCTCACACTAATAAGCAAATTCTGATATTGTGGAGTGTCCTACAATTCAACTCTGACACTCTCCACTCTCCCCCAACTCTTTTAGAGCTGAATGTGGGCTGGATGTCAGTCATCTAGTCAAAATCCTTTATTGTGTTGATGAAGAAAAAGGTCTGGAGAAGTGGTCACTGACAGCAGAGTGGGAGCCACAGCAGGCTGGAGAGGACTGGACTTCCTACAGGTATACGGACCATGTCCTAGGCTTAGGGAATCAATACATCATTATTTTGTTTGTGGGGGGAATGACATACATAACAAAAGGGACGCCTGGGTGACTCAGTCGTTAAGCCTTTCACTTTGGCTTCATGATCTCATCATCTGTGAGCCCTGCGTTGGGCTCTGGGCTGACAGCTCAGAGCCTGGAGCCTGCTTTGGTTCTGTGTCTCTCTCTCTTTCTGCCCCTTCCCCACCCATGCTCTGTCTGTCTGTCTCTCTCTCAAAAATAAATAAAACATAAAAAAAGAAATACATAACCAAAATATTTATTACTCATAAAATAAGGACTCTTCTGTTGGACTTTGGTTATGACTTTGTATTGGTTTAATTTTTAAATACATATTGGCAAGGGGATACCTACCAGTCACCGTTTATGGCCTCGGTAGGTCCTGTTTTGGCTTGAAATATAGGTCTCTTGAGTCCTAGTTTCTTTCTTGTTCTTTTCTTCCTTAACATGCTGTGTCTGTTTGAGCACTAACAGAAATTACAATGCACCAGAAACAATGACGTTTCTTGCACTTCAGTGTTTATTTTTATTATAAGTGAAATGAAACTGAAATACATGGATCATCTATAACTTAATTAAAAGAAAATGTCAGGATCCTTTAAAAAATTCAGCAGGACTAAACACTTCATACAATCAAAATATAAAAATTATTAACCTAGAAAACCTCAAGTAAAATATATAATTATGAAAGTAAATAAGTATACATTGTAATCTATTATTAACAGGTTAGAACGATCTTTACTAACATCATAATGCTTTACTAAAATGGTCTTTTTATAAGACAAAGAAAATTAAATTAGTTACAACATGTGAAATCAAACAGCTGATATAATGTGTATTTCTTTCAAGTACCAACTTAAAAAACATGAGTCAATGGTATCATAATTCAGTTGCAAGCATATTTTCATGCAGATTTTTCCAGCTGCTGACAAAACTCTGATTATAGACATGTTAGGAAGTGGAGGAACAAACTATATGACAACTCAGGACATTGATTTTTGACTCATTCACCTTCAGATAACCTCATCCCTTTAAGGAGTACTTTTTGAAAATTTTTATACTTCTTTTTACAGTGATAATTTTCTTATTGTGGTAAGCTGTAATACTTTGCTTTGAGTAAAACCTTTCAAGGGGCTTCTGGGTGGCTCAGTCAGTTAAGCAGCCGACTCTGATTGCAGCTCCGGTCATGATCTCATGGTCCTGTGATCAAGTCTGGTGTTGGGCTCCACGCTGAGCACGGACGGAGCCTGCTTGGGATTCTCTTTGGGTCTGCCCTTCTCCCCTCCCCCATGCATGCTCTCCCTCTCTAAAAAGAAATAAACATTAAAAAATGTTTCTGAAGAAAACATTTCAGCTGTGTCTTTGACTTTTTTAGTTTCATTATGTAGAGAGTGATAGTGAGGAATCTTTACCAATTTCAGTACTGACATGTTCATATTTCACTTATTCAGAAACTCTTTGAATTATAGTAAGATGTCCTCTCAGTGGAATATTTGCCATTGCTTCTGTTACCTATTTATGAGTGTGGCCTTGCCCAGACATTAAAAAAAAGGAGAAAAAATTTGTTTTGTGGTATAAGTTGGACAATGCAGTCACTGATATTTGAATACATCAAGAATTCAGAGTTGATATTCTTTCAAATACTAAGACAACAGTATCATCCAGAACTAAATATGTGTTTCAGTAATTAAAAAAGTAGTATATAAGAATACCAGAAATGGTGTCATAGACACCAAGAATCAATGCCACTTTGGATCCTTTTCTTTTTCCTATTTGCCTTTCTGCTTCCTAGGCGTGGGGTTCAGGTTTGTAAAACCCCGCAGTGCAGCTTGCGTTGTGAGTCATGCAGACTCTCATGAACTGGCTTGAGAAATTAACTACTTTTTATTTCTTTGAGGAAGTGCTTTCTTATTTTCAAGCAACTGCCTTAAAAATGGACTTTTGCAATGGAGCATGTTTGTTAGCTGATGCGTGACGTTAATTTTATATATAGTTCTTATCTATATTACAACAGGAAAAGTTTGACAGAGACTTAATTAGTAAACAAGGATGAGAAACTATGTCTTAACACCCAAATTGATAGCCTTGTTGGAAGCTTATTTGAGTGGATCCATTCTGCTAAGTGATGGTGCTATTTTATAAAATTCATATAGCAAGCTAAAACATTTGTCCAACTTAATGTTGCATAAACATGACCTCAGTCATAAATAAACTTCTGTGCAGTTAAAAATTGCACTTACAAGGGATGCTATTCCCTAGTCACATCCACGTCAGCCCATCTTTCCTAAAGTTTTCTAAGTGTTAAGGTGAATTATATGAAATTGTTTTATTTTAGGTAAAAATAGTCAAGTAGCAGCAATCTCTTGTGGCTCAATCTATAATTTGTTTCATGAATATTGCTATTTCTAGCATCTTGTTTTCTCCCAAATATTTTTGAGAATATTTGTAACCAAAAACAAGCATGAGTTATCTCTTGCCATCACTGCTACCTCAAGTTATAGAAATAGAAGCTGATTACAGTCAACTATAATCAGATCTAGGGGGAGGGGCCAAAGGAAGCTGCCTCTGGGCATTTCTGTTCAAGTCTCTACAATGGTACCAATCCAGAATTTTAGGGATGGCTGTATAGCAGGAAGGGTTCTGACACTTTTGTGGCTGCTTAGACACCTAATTCACCACTTTTTCCTTGTTCACCACTTTTTTCTTGTTCACCACTTTCCAAATCATCCAAGTTGGAAAGCCAACATTTATCTAGTCCTGAATGGGCTATTTATTCATTCATAATTCAAAGATTTTCAGTGCCCTGCCATTGATTCTGAAAGTAGACTTTATTAGCATTACATATGGAGACCAGTTTGGAAAGATGAGTAAATTTGGTTCAAACTTTCAACATTTTTAGGAAAGCAAGACTACTTCTGAATCGATTTCTTTAAATTCCAATATGTTACTTTAAAGATATTTATTTTCATGACTCGAAAAAGTGCTCTTTCTTTTCTGACATTGTTTGAATACATTTCCCTCTTTAATAGTTTTCCTTTATATCTGTATAAGCATCAGCTGCATATGTGGCATTCATCTTATGGTACTTAAATGTGAATACAAAGGAAAGCATTATAATTAAGGTGGGATGTCTTATTAAAAACTGCAGGTTGTGGTTCTATGATGTGCATCAATTAAAATATCAACTAGGTTTTAAATTTCAACTTTCAGTTTTGTCTGATACCCACATCTAGAATGCCAGACAAAAATTAAAAAAATACATAAAACCCATACTACAACAAACACATTTCTTGTATTCCTTTATATTAAGAACATTGCATTTTAAAAATGTGGTTACACCCACTTGGAATCTCCTCAGGACGCAATTCCTCCTCAGCTTCGACTCTCCCCCGGAAGGACAGCAGATGGCGCTGCGCTTCCCCGTTTGTCCGCCTCGGCGGTGGGCCGGGAAGCCAACTCTGGCAGAACTGAGGGGAAGGTTGTAAACACTGTATTCACAATGGGGTGAGCGATCAAAGCTACGCATTCAGCATCATAATTTACCTCACTTCATACCGATCTGTGCTCTGGAGGACACAGTTGTTGTTGTCCTTATCTGGGGGGCATGGTGTATTGTATTAACGGTGTTTATTACCGCTACAGGAAGGGGCTGCTTGTCCGCAGAAGGGACTGGATTGCTGCCCTGGCGGGTTGAAACGTTGTTCTCAGCAGGACCCAACGAACATCACGTAGAGGACCTTCTCTTTTCCCTCATAACCCATTCGTACTTTTTAAGGGTCCCTTGGTGCTCAGTGATGGACTGCAACAAAAATCTGTGACTTGTAACTTTGGGAAATTTTTGATTAAGAAAGTGAGCCACAGATTTGCAATCAAAATGACTCTCTGCCCATTGATACTAAGCAACCACAGTTTCCTTTTGCTGTGTTCCTGCACAGTTGTGCTAATTGCCCACCAGGTATCTCTCTTTAGCTTCTTGGTCTCCGTTTTCTTCTTCCTGGTCTGTTACTTCAGCTAAATTTTCACTTGCTGACCTTTGCAAACACATAGCTTTATTGCCTTAAATAATTTAATGAAGTATTTTTTTGCGGGAAAATGATGACAGTTCAGTATATTAATCATGTAATTTTCACCTAGAGGTACTCTTAGAGTTGTTTGTTCTTTTTTTAACCCCACTGGTTAAATAACCCACTGAGGAGTGACAGCTAGAAGTGTGCAATGACGGCCAGGTTCACATAGATGCAGAGTAAGAATTCTGACCCTAATTTCTTGAGAAGTATTCTAATAATCCACTTTATGTTGTGCTCTGTTGCATTTTATTTATTTATTTATTTATTTATTTATTTTAGTTTCAAGAGAGAGAGAGAACATGAGTGGGGCAGAGGGGCAGAAGAAGACAGGGAGAATCTTAAGTAGGCTCCACACTCAGCTCAGAGCCAGACATAGGACTTGATCCTACAACCCTGGGATCATGACCTGAGCCAAATTAACAGTCAGATGCTCAGCCAACTAAGCCATCCAGATATACCTGCTCTATTGCATTTTAAAGCCGGTTCAGATCAGAAATGTCGAGCTTAATTTATGTTACTGACATGCTGATCATGGATGGATTTTGGCTGGCCTCATTCATCATACACAGCCACCCATGCAAAGCCTTCCCTAACTTTCTGGCCAGAATCAATGGCTCAGTAATCTGTGCTCCTGTTCCCTTTTGTTTGCACCTTTGCCAGGCACTTGGCCCACTGTACTGGATTCATCTGTTGTCTTCTCTAGACTATAAGGATGTTGGGAAAAGGCATTTGATCTTACTCATGCTTGTATCCCCTGTGCCTTGCATAGTGCCTAACCTCATAAGCCTTCAAAAATGTCAATTGAATAATGAGAAATAAATGAACTTTTTCTGAAGATTTCCCTGAACATGGCAAACAGAGGTACCATGGGAAGCCCTCTTCAGGCTCTGAACATACAGACATGCTGGATTAAGTATAAGAAAAACCCTTAAATGTATAGCTGAGCTTGAAAGCAAGAAAAGGAATCCTCAAATGCTAAAAAGCCAGTAAAAGCCAAAATTCAGAGTGCTGCCCAGTGGGAACAGAACAGGACACGGGTAGGTAGCTGGACCAGAGACATTTTCAATTAGGTGAATATCAAGTGAATTTAATTTCATGGACTCTTCCAGGACAAGCAAACATTATCACAGCTACCTTTTATACTGTAAGGAAAGGCCCTGCACCAGGGTGCAAAAACTTGTTTAATGATTATGTGTCCTGGCGAGCGCTTCTTTTGTGTGTTTCCAAGGAGCCACACAAGCTGCTTTGCCATCACATACTTAGCATGGAACCTGGTGTTAGAGACAATCAATCATGCAAGTCAGTAAAGGATGAGAGCACCCCCGTCACTTTATTCTTTTTTTTAACTAAAAATTTTTAATGTGTATTCATTACACATTAAAAGAGACATAAAGAGAGACAGAGCATGAGCAGGGGAGGAGGAGGAGAGAGAGGGAGACAGAGAATCTGAAGCAGACTTCAGGCTCTGAGCGGTTAGCAGAGAGCCTGACCTGGGGCCTGAACCCACGAACTAAGAGATCATGACCTAAGCCGGATTAGGATGCTTAACTGACAGCCACCCAGGCGCTCCTCAAAGTCACTTTAAACAATTGACGTCTATATAGGAAACAAGGGAGCACCACAAATTAGCCTACAGTCTACCTAACAAACCAAATGTCTCATTCTAAACAAGGGTTGGTCTTATATCCCAAATATATATTTTAATGGATGGTTGACATCTTGTTTTATCCTCATTCATGTACTGAGCAGAAATTTGCAGTCAAAAAATAAGATCTGCAATAAATTTCATATTTCTTCATAAAAAAAGCCAATACAAATCTTAGAAACAACCAAGATGCCTTTATTTTTTTTTTAATTTTTAATGTTCTATTTATTTTTGATAGAGAGACAGAGCATGAGAGGGGGAGGGGCAGAGAGAGATGGAGACACAGAACTGGAAGCAGGCTCCAGGCTCTGAGCTAGCTGTCAGCACAGAGCTCAACGCGGGGCTCGAACCCACGAACGTGAGATCTGACCTGAGCTGAGGTCAGAGGCTTAACCGACTGAGCCACCCAGGCGCCCCCCAAGATGCCTTTCAATAAGTGAATGGATAAATCTACTGTGGTCTTTCCAGACAGTGGAATGCAATCCAGAACTAAAGAGAAATGAGCTATCTAGCCATGCAAAGACATGGAAGAAACTTAAACTCATACATTAAGTGAAAGAAGACAATTTGAGAAACTACAAACTGTATGATTCGAAATATATGACATTCTGGAAAAGGCAAAACTATGGTGGCAGTGGAAAGATCAGCACTTGCCAGGGGCAGGGGAGGTATGAGTAGGTGAAGCAAAGAGGACTTTTAGGGCAATGAAAATACCCTGTATGATACCAAAATAGTGACTACATGTCCTTATAGATTTGTCCAAACCCATAGAAGGTACAACACTGAGATTGAACCTAATGTAATCTATGGACTTGGGTGAGTATGATGTGTCCGTGTAGATTCATTATTGTAACAAACGCAGTACTCTGGTATAGGATGTTGGTTATGGAGAAGACTATGAGTGTGTAGGGGCAGGGGCCATATGAGAAATCTCTGTACTTTCTCATAATTCTGTAAACTTTAAGTTGCTCCAAAAATTGTCTTAATTTAAAAAAAAGCAAAGAAAAATTAATATAAGCGTGACTGTGAGTGCTAATCTTTCAGGGAGGGCAAGAAACTTATTCACAGTCATTGTGGGGGCTCCTTCCGACTCACTTGGATTGCATAAGAATCTAGGGAGCTCAGTCACGCCTCGTGTTATGGAGAGAACTATCCAACCTCAGTCTAGCACGGCTACAGCTGGCATCTGCACTGCCTAAGCCTTGTGCCTTGGAGGTAGGCAGCTCTGTGGCTTCTGGAAAAAGATTGGTCACAAAAGCCTTGCCCTGTCCCGAAAGCCTCACTCTCAGGGGACTGATCTTCATGAGTCCGATTCTATCCCCTCCTTCCTTGTAGCATAAAGGCAGAGATAAAAAATATAATGGAGTATTCAGGTTATATTATTCTGCCCCATCTGTAGGATGGGGACAACACATCTCTCCTATCTCCCCCTTTCTCAGGGGTGTTGACAAGATTGGGTGAGGTGGGGTCTGTGAGAGCAGCTTCTCAACTACATTATACCACACGGTGGAGGAGCCACACCTCCTAAGGAAGGTAGTGTGTGGGGCCTGACAACGTCCCTCACTGGAATCTTTCCTCCAGCATCTCATCTATGGTTGTTTCCTTGAGTTGAGTGCCAAATGAACTCATTGTGTTCATGCATATTTAGGGGTTGTGTTGTCCAAAAATGCAAGCCTTTACATCTTAGAATCACATTCAGTGAGTGGGATGCTCTGGTTATGAAAGCATCTGAGAACAGAGTGAAACTAAATATTGTGGTCCTATTTCAGATCATTTGCTCATTAGGTGGTACGCTGGCTGTAAAAGGTTGTTGGGTCAGAGATGTTGCCTGCACTACTTAAATAGTTCTTCCCTGACTTTTCCTTCTCTCGGTACTTTTTTTGTTTTTGTTTTTCTGCATAATTGAATTCAAATTTAATCTGAATCTGATGTGACTGTATTGGAGAGAATCACAAGATTTGAAATCGGAAGGCTTGGATTCAGGTCAGGTCTCCCACTTACGTGTCGTGTAATCTTGGAAAATCATGGAAACTTCTGTGGTGTCCTTTTTCTCATTTATACACTTTGGGCTAACTTTGCTGATCTCATGGAACTGTTGAAAGACAGAAGTGAGATCATACTCCTGGAAGCACATTGTAGATGTAAATTGCTGTCAGGAATTAGTAATTATGGCTGATTGTGTTTTTGTGTGTGATACTGTTGGATTTGTACCTTTGATATACTGTGACCACTGTGCAACCAACAGTTTGTTAAATATTCTTTTCCCTTACTCTAGAAGGTTATGATAATCTAAAACGTATTAGCTTTTCTGTATATGTAAAGAAGAAGTTCATATTTTTAGTTTCCTGTGCTGGTGGGAGACCTTGTTAAGAGCAGAGTTTAGAGTTGTTTTTTTTTTTTTTAAAGTTATTTATTTTGAGAGAGAGGGTGCATAAGGAGCAGAGAGAGAATCCCAAGCAGGTCTCTGCACCATCAGTGTTGAGCCTGATGCGTGGCTCAAACCCATGAACTGTGGGATCATGACCTGAGCTGAAACTAAGAGTTGGATACCCAACCGAATGAGCCACCCAGGTGCCCTGGGATTTAGAGACTTTTTAAAAGAGGGCTGGGCTCTCCTACCTGAGAAAAGAGATTTTGATGGAGGTTCAGGCAAAAGGCTTTCCAGGGACACACCTGGGCCTCAAGGCTCAAGGGCAGGGCTTTCTAAATGGAGCCGGCCAGCAGTTTACATCTTGGGAGGCTTGCCAATTCCCTGATTCCTTCTTTTCCCTGTTAGCTGCTGAGACTGTGTCATATGACCGCCTTGTGCTGCTTCCAACCATGTGCTGGTAATTTGGAGGGACTCTTCCCTCCAGTGCCTAGGGTTTGGATAACCACAGAATTTATCACCCACACCTGGACGGGTATGAGAGAGGATGTCTTATTAATGATTATGCCAGGATTTCCCCCAGCAAAGCGAGGCTGGGGACCACCCTCCCTAGGAGTGTGGTTTAGGGAAGGGTCTCTCTTCTGTGATATTCTTTTTTTTATACATCTTCTTTCCAATGAGTGGAAAAACTATAAGAGTTAAGGACAGAGGGTGGACCCAGGGGAAGAGATCACAGAAGTCTCTCCTTCTGGATTTTTGGTCTGGGGTACCAGGATTAGGGGCTGCATATAAAGCCTGTGGCAAGTACATAGATCAATTAATCAGTTCATTAGGCAGTGAACATTTGACTGGCATTGACTTCTGTTTTCCTCAGGGGCTCAGCTGGAGGCTGGCTGGTAGAATGGGTATTAGAGGTGCTCATTTCCATTTCATTTATCACAGTTGTACTAGGGACCCAAAATGAGTAATTATTTATATAAGCTGTATTTATTGAACACTTACAACCCAAGTTTGCTAAGCCTTTTACATGTATTATCTCACTTAATTCAGACGGCTGTTCCTCCACGGAAGTTATTGTTGTATCCATTTTACAGATGAGGAAGTTGAGGTTTAGACAGTAAGTTGCCAATCGCACATAGCCAGTAAGTGGCAGATCTGGATTTGAATTTGGGGTGTGCCTCTAGAACAAGCGCTTACCCACAATCATAGACCCCACCCTGAAGGAGCTTACAGCCCCGTAGAGACAGTGAGTTATTAAATACACTCTGCTGTAAAAAGCTCTGTGATATAAACACGCCCATGTCAGAATAGGAGGCAGAACAGGGGGCAAGTCCTCTTGCTAAAGGAGCTGAGAAACCTGCAGAGACGGGCGCAACATTTTTAACCTTTTCACCTTCTCTATATTGTTTGACTTCTACCTCGTTTCCCAAGGAGCTGGCTTTCTCTCATTTTATACTTTAGCCTGACATTGTAATTAGGCTTCTCTGGGACTCCTTTCACCTCCCCTTAAAGGTGGGCACTGCTCTGGGCTTGGTGTGTCTTCTGCTGCTGCTAGGTACCTGGAAATATGCGGAGTCTGAGGTAACTAAAAAGCCAAGGGAAGGTAGGGGCACCTGGCTGGCTCAGTTGGTTAAACCTCCGACTTTGGCTCAGCTCATGATCTTGCAGTTTGTGAATTCAAGCCGGTGGGCTCTGTGCTGACAGCTTAGCACCTGGAGCTGCTTTGGATTGTTTCTCTCTTCTCTGTCCTCCCCTCCCCCCAACTTGTGCTCTGTCTCTGTCTCTCTCTAAAAAATAAATAAATATTAAAAAAATTTTAAAAGCCAAGTGAAGGGAGATGTCTATTAAGACTTTCAGGGATTCTTTGTGAATATGCCTTTCCACCTATCACTAGGGTTGCCTCCCCAACTAATTTTCACTTAAACTCAGGGCTGGAAATATGTTTTAAATGCTTGACCATCTTCCTAGTCTTAAATTTAAAATAATTAGACACTTCCTGCAAAAATGGATCAACTTATAAAAGTTGTCTTGTAGACAACATTTAAATAGGGTTTTTTTTTTGGTTTTTCTTTTTTAAAGTAAGAGATGGGTCAGATCAGTGGAAGACAACTGGTACTTTAAATCAAAGAGTATCACCTAGGGTACTTGTTGAAAATGTAGATACCTGTGGTGCCTGCATGGCTCGGTTGGTTACGTGTCCAACTCTTGATTTCAGCTTAGGTCATGATCTCATGGTTGTGTGATCATCCGGCTCTGTGCTGGGCAAGGAGCCTGCTTAAGGTTATCTCTCCCTCTCCCTTTGCCTCTCCCCAGCTCTTTCCCTCTCTCTCAAAAGAAAAAACCCCCTCAAAATCTGTGATCTGCTATTCATTGCATGAGTTATAAAGACGTGGCCCTTTTGTTTTAAGGACTGACATTTCCTGTAGTGACATGTAGGGAGGGTGCATGGAAAAGTCAAGTTGTTTAACTCACTTTGCAGTTCTGGAACCTCATGGCTGGCCCTGGAAATAGGAGGCATTATAATGAGGACTTAGTGAATAAGCTACCTGGAAGAAAGACTGGAGAGGGGTTGGTGTGACAGTCAGCTTGTGAAATGCTGGGAGTATACCTTCACAGTGGGGTCAAAAGTGAATCTTGAGTGAATGAGCAGAGTAGCCAGGGAATTCAACAGGGGAGCCCAGACTGCTCTCCTGAGCCCTGGGCTGTGGTCAGCTGGGAGATATGTTTGGTGCTGCATAGCAATGATCTCCCTAGCTCAGTGCCAGATGCCAGGGACCTTCAAAATACCCGAAGGAGCCAGGGTCCCCTTCTGTGGAAATTCTGGCTGGGTGAGAACCTTACCTCACGTGGTGGGAGAGAAGCAGCTACTGTAGCAGCAACAGGAAGCTACGGAAGGCCTTTGATTTGCATGTGTCCACAGGCATCAGTTCGGTTCAATGAGCTGATAAAATTGATTTTCTCACTGCATTGACTGGTTGTCATCCTGAATCGCTGAGGTGATTGACTGGTTCAGCATCTTGCAGATAGAGCCATGAACTCCAATGACTCGATCACATTCTAAGAAATGAATTTTAGAAATGCCATATTTTCCCTTTCAGTTTCAGCCAATTTACAAAAGTTGTGGGTTTGCTAAGAAACAGGTAGGGGTGCCTGGCTGGCTCAGTCAGTAGAGGGTGTGACTCTTGATCTCAGGATTGGGAGTTCAAGCCCCACATTGAGCATGGAGCCTACTTAAAAAAAATAAAGTGTTATTAAAAAGAAATAGGTAAAAGTCTCTTATTCAGTGGCATTGGCAAGTGCTCAGTATTGGGTAATGGCTCACTCAGCTAAGCTTTACCCCAGTTTGACTTTGAGAATAGTATGAGCAAAAACTAAAGAAATTAGATATATTCTAACTACTTTGCATTCAGTAGGTTAGCAGATTACTATTTTTTTTTCTATTGGCTGTAACTTCCTTCAACTTTTGAGAGTCATCAGGCTATTTATTAATTGAAGGTTGGCACTAGATAATGAAGGGCGCTCAATGTTAATCACGAGGACAGGTTTTCCATAAAGCATCATTTTTACCTCAATTTCTAGAAACCATTTGCAGTTTTCAAAGTGTGTGTAGAAAACAAATATACTCTGCTTTCAAGTAGGATATGCATGGTGAGAACTCTCAAATGATATTAGTACCACTCATATAGCATTAGTGAAATCCCCATCATTAGGAAATGTTATTTTATATAAAAAAGTTGATAATAGGATACAAAGATGCTAATATGATTAGGTGATGAGCTGATAATGGGAATTTTTTCATATCAGTGATTTTCATTCGTCACCAGCAAAGCTGATCTCCCTAATATGATATGATATTATAATAAAACCCAGGCAGAGAGTCAGCAGTGAAATTTATGATGCAAAAGAAAAGTCAATAGCATTATAAATCTTAGAAACTGATTATATTTCAGCTGTCAATGTTCTTGGCTGGAAAATCTCTTTAATTCCCGTGTCTTAGTCCTATTTACTTTGGTGATACCAAGCAAGGAAATGAAATAGATTTAAATCTTTATCTTAAGGATAACTTTAATGAGTGACAGTCAATTCCACATGGCCTAGTGGCCACAGATCTGCCACCTTTGCCTGGCTAAACTCCCATTCAATTAAGTGTACACTTAAATGCAAGTAGTTGGCAGGCTGTAGTCAGCAGAATTTAATTCTATGAGACATAAACCTAGTTTTCTCTGATATAATGGTTTTAAGTAAAAAATGGCTGCCTGAAAGTGTGGCACAATCCTTTGAGTTTTATCAAAGGATAACTGGCAGGCTTGTATCACTGATTACAGAAGATAGACCCTTCTATTCAATGAAAATATAGTCTGGCCAATGAGAAGTTTTGGAAAAGGATCTCTCTTGATGGAGAAAGGGGGCAAAAAGCAATGAGATTCGTTTGAGCCACCCAATCATCCAACTACAATCTCTGGAGTCTAAACAAAAATATACAAGCAGTTCACATCAAGGTTGAGACTAGATGACTGCCATGGCTTTTGGTGTATTGGAGAAATTTTCTGAAGGACTTGACAGTCCTAGAAAGTGATTTCTTGTTTGGTGACATTAATAAGATTGTGAAATGCACTGTGAGGAGTGTTCAATGATGGTGCTCCCTTCTAGCTTATAGATTAAGAAAGGGTAAGCATGTTGCTCCCAACAGTATAACAAATACTGTAATGTGTTATGAAAGTCTTAGTGTGAGTCTAAGGGGTCCTAATATATAACAACATCTATTACAGTGTGAAATGCAGAGGTAGGAAGGAAGATCTTTCTATCAGCCTTTTATAAAAGTGTTATACTCGGGACACCAGGAGAGCTTTGTTAGAGCCTTATTTTACCCATGAGATGTCAGAGCTGTGCCATCTAGAGAAGCGTCCCCATTGAACTTTCAGAAAGAGTTTCCCTCTCAGAGTTTCTTAAATACTTCATAAAGCAGATTCCATGGCTCCCTTCATGTACATAACTCTTGTTGGTTTCAGGTTATGGGAGAGAAACCTCATGCATTAGGCTTACTGGACCAGTTCGTTTCTTCATGAGATAGTCACTCATGAAGTTTAGGGACAGAGTTCACTTTCTTCCTTCCAATAAAATTCTGGAATGTAGCAAAATTTCCACTTTAACATCTGTGTTGAGCTCTCATTTACCATGAGCTTGCGGGGCCACACTTGGATTTGGTTGGACAAAGCTTGGATCAGAAGTCCTGAAGTGTGGTTTTCTACTTCAGGTGGGAAAGAGTGGCTCAGAACAGGCATTAAGAAAAACAGGCCCAAGGAAGCCAGTAGAACTTCCAATACTTCTGTGGCTTGACCTTTGGCTTCCATCCAGTTGCTTCCTGCCTCCCATTTATGTAATCTACCCTTGTTCCCATAACCTCACAGGCTGGATTCAGAAGTTCCTATGGACCCGGGTTGTCTGCTCAGGGTCGGCCTGCAGCCCCTCCTGATTCCACCTTCCCTGGCTTGGGAATGGATCTGCCCACTGTGCACTCTAATACTGCTTTTAACTCAGTATGCACTAGAACCGCTACTGCCTCCTAGTCAGTTTTGTCCCAAGAAATGTGGCAAGGGGACCAGAACTAATACACCATGTATGATCAATATGTAGGACTTGGTTCTTGGTTGAGAATTAAAAAAAACAAACAGCATATTTGATTTTAATAAGGGTACTTTTTAAGTTTCTCCGTTTCTTCCATCAATATCTTGCCCCTTCAATTATTTATTCAGTTATAATATTTGACATTAATACATTGTTTTGCATAAATCAATATTAAAACACACCTTTCCAGTGAGTTTCTAGCTATAGATGCTTCCAGCCATGGCACATGTGTCAGGCATTGTGGCAATCACCCATTCAAATATAATAGAGCATGAAGTGAGGGAAGGGATGGGGGCTGGAGGAGAGAGCCGGCGAAGGAGACAGAGTTAGCTAGAGAAGTGTTTCCTGACATTACAGAAACTACAAGAGCTAACTGTTTCTGGGCACTAAACATTTGCTATGCATTTTCTTGTGCAGTCCTTGGAACTACTCTGTGAAGTCCACTTCTATCACTAATTAAAATTTTTTTTAATGTTTTATTTATTTTTGAGACAGAGAGAGACAGAGCATAAGTGGGGAGGGGCAGAGAGAGAGGGAGACACAGAATCAGAAACAGGCTTCTGGCTCTGAGCTAGCTGTCAGCATAGAGCCTGACACGGGGCTCAAACCCACGAACATGAGATCATGACCTGAGTTGAAGCCGATGCTTAACCGACTGAGCCACCCGGGTGCCCCTTCTATCACTAATTTAGAGGTAGAGAAATTGAAATGTGGTGATTTTCTCGAGGCTATTAAACCAATAGACATAAGAATTTAAACTTAAACCTGTCTGACTTCAGAGCTTCAATTTTTTATAGTAATTCTTTTTAAAATATTTATTTATTTATTTTTGAGAGAGAGAGAGAGGGAGAGAGGGCGAGAGGGAGAGAGATATTGTCAGTAGGGGAGGGGCAGAGAGAGAGAGGGAGAGAGAGAATCCCAAGCAGTCTCCATTCTGTCACAGCACAGAGCCCAACACAGGGCTCGATCTCATGAACAGTAAGATCATGACTTGATCTGAAATCAAGAGTTGAATGCTTAACTAACTCAGCCCCCCAGGTGCCCCAAGAGCTTGAATTTTTAATCATCTTGTTAGAGTATACATTTTTGTGAGTTTATCGAAAAGATAATCACTAAAATTTACCAATAATTCAATATGCCTTCAATTAATTTGTGTTTTATCAATTACACATTGAAAAACACTTGGAAAATAGAAGTATTCCCATCAAGAAGTAAAGTCTAATTGCCGTGCCTTTGATTCAGGCTAGCCCTGTGTGTTGACTGGCCAATAGAATGAGGTGGCGATGACACCGTGTGGTTTCCGAGACAGAGACATAAGAAGCCTTCTAGCTTCCATCTGATTCTTTGTAATGACTCCCCTTTTTGGGTGCTACCGTTTGTAGCCCAACCACTGAACTGTAAGCAGCTCAGGCTACACGTGGAGTCCACATGTGGGTGTTTTAGCTGATAGCCTCAGCCAAGCCCCTGGCCGAGGCCCACTAACAGGCAATCATGCAAGTGAACCATCTGGGACGTTCCAGCCCAATCAAATCCCCAGATGACTACTGCCATCCGGCACTTCAGCTGACACCACTGGGCACGCCACAGCATTATGGGAGAGAATAAATTTTGTTTTAAGCTCCTATGTTTTGAGGTAATTTGTTACACAGTAATAGATAACTAAAATACACTTCCTTTGTGATAATATGCTTTATGGATTCTGCAGGCAGTGAATGGTCATCCTCATACTGATTCCAGGATCCCTGGTAACAGCTCTGTAGCTCCATGAGAACTTAGGGCCACTGTTTGGTACCATAGGAGAGGTCTGTGGAAAGATTCCTACAGTGACAAAACCCATGCATATTGGCTACCTCCATATCCATCCTGGTCCCGGACAGTATTCTTAACTGTCACATAGGGGAAGGAAAATACATATGAGGTGCTGTGGAAAGTTGAGTTAAAATGCATGTTTGGGTGTGTGTGTGCACCTACAAGAACACACTATTTAGATGATCTCAAAAGAACACTATGCATCTAGATGATATTTGAAAGAAGCAGTCATTTGGGTTTCTCTCTTCCAAAGACAAGCTGCAGGCTAAATGATGCATCAGTAAATGCGTTCTGCAGGCATTCTTAATAGCCCTGGTTTATATGCCTGTAATTCTAACATGGGATTTTGGAATGCAATAAACAAAGAACAGAGTACAACCATTTTATGGTATTATTAAAATAGTGTATATAATTGTTGTCTAGTAATCAGAATATTTTAAAAGATACTTGATTATAATGAGTGCTCTGTTTTAAACGTTTTTCTTCTCTCTGCATTGGTTCACTTATATATTTTTAAAATTATTCTTTTAAAACATGGCCTAAAGCTTTAGACTTTGGTTATAGTCTTATGTTTATAATGATAGCTCCTATTTTCTGAGTATGGCCTAATCATGGTGAATCTTTATACAACCTAACCTTGTGGGGGTAATTATTACCTCCCCTTTATAGATGGGAAAACTGAGGCTTGGAGCATGTAAGTCACTTGCCCAAGGTTATGCAGTTAACATATGCAGAGCTGGGATTTGAACCACCTCTATCTGACTCCAAAGCCATATACTCATGCTATCTTTTGATGACTGCATCTCCTATTGCCCTTCTAAAAAGCTTATGATTCAAAAGCCAATTTGTAATAAAGAGCCAGACTGGAATTGAGGTTTTAAAAGCACTGCCTGCCCTTTCAGGTATAAAACATTTTGTTAGAAGCAATAACAGCATAATTATAGCAAATGTCTCCACCTTCCCTGTCGCTATTGCACATGGGTCTAGGTTACAAGTTCGAAATTTCACCGATTATTGGCGCATAATTGGCTTCATGTAGATGATAAATGTATTACTGATTGATTATTATGACTTGGTCATATTTGAAATGTCAAAGTAGAAAATTGAATTGTCATATTATCGCATGTTCTCATTCAAGCACCAGATAAATATTACAAATGATGATTTTCCACTGAGTACTATATAAAGAATTTATGGAATATTAATAATACTGTTATCCACAACCTTCATGCTTGGTGGATGACCCCAAACTGAAATCATGTTTGACTTTTGAGAAATAAACCTTAAGGATGATCTGCCTTACCCACTTCTCTGCTGCCTACCGTTTTATAGTGTGACTATTTGTAGGGACAATGCTTGCCTCCCTTACAGAGAATTGGACATTTATGACCTGCTTGACAATACTTTTTTTTCTTCATTCTTTTACTACCCACCATGCTGTGTGCCAGTCAGGATATGCTCTGAGTTGAAATCAGATATTCAGAGAGAATGAAAGTGTTGTTCTGGGACAATCTAGGCTCAGCCCCCCATGCCAAACACTGCGAAGACCCTGACAGCTTTCAAAAATGCTGCTGTAAACGATCTGCAGAAGCCGGCATTCACTGTAAGCCCGTCCATTTCCTGACAGGCGTGACCTCCCCGCTTTCCCTGAGGCACTAGGGACCTCTTTTCAAAGACCAGTTAAGGATAGAAATCTGGGAGGAAATCCTGTGAGATAAGAAGCCAGGGCAACAGACCTCAACCTATAGGATTCAAACCTTGAGGTTATTATGGGAATCTTCACATTTGCCAGTGAACCAAGCATTGTCTGTAGACTGAATAAACCATTTGATTTAATTATTTTTTAGATATACGAACACAGATACTATTGTGCTCAATGAAATAGAAGTTATATCAAGACAATACTGAATTTATGGCACGTTTCAACTATATGTACTATCTTAACTTACTAAAAATATAATGTAATAGAGGATGCATGGATTTTTTTCTCCCAAATTATCTGGAGTCATTGACTGGGCCAAGGAACCATTTGTTCAGCCATAGTTGCTTTGGAGAGATAGAAGGGCAGCTGGGAGAAGGCAATTGCTGCTCACTGCACCCTGCTAGTTGATGAGGCAGTTAGGAAAACTTACGTTCTCGTGTTTTTACTATCCCTTTGGTCAGACTGAATGTAGAGGCTCCTTAAATGCTCCAGGCCTGTTCAGGACTCAGCTTAATCACTTTTTCAGATACTGAAATCTGTAGGTCTCCGTGGCATGGAGCTTCAGTATTTTTAAATCTTTAGTTCATTTTAGGCCCCACTTATTTAGGCCATTTTAGGCCACCATATATATAGTAGGTGCTCAGTAAATGTTCATTAATACTGATGAAGAAGTTGCTTTACTCTAAATATGCCTGTCACCAAATCATCATTGTTAATCATGTTCATATTCAGGGTGGTAGCTCTGAAGTGAATGGAATATCTCTAGGCTGGGAAGAAACGGAAATCAGTGCTTCATAAATGTTATTGAAAATGTGTTTTTTTTGGTTCCTCCTTCTTATTCAGGAAAGAAACAAATTTGAATTAGCCACCTGGCTTTTAAAAGTGGCTTCTTACAGACCTTGATTTAAATCACTGGTACCCATTTTCCTTTCATCTGTGTTTGGAATGGAGATGCCAAAAGGGTGTGGGTACTCTTTGGCTCATATATATGCCGTAAACATGAACCCCAGGAAATAAGCATTTTGCAAACCACCATGTTCTCTCTTTGTGTTCTACACTTAATGTTTCTTCGGTTATTAGTAACAAACTTCAACAAAGTTCCATAGTTAAGCCACATTGTGAATAATCCAGGTTTGTTAGGTAACATAAGAGCCCAATATACATTATTAGTATTGCTCTAGGAGAAATGTCAGATGTCTGTCTTTGTTTTTTTTTTTAATTTTTTTTTTTTAATCTTTGAGAGACAGAGAGAGACAGAGTACAAGGGAGGGGCAGAGAGAGAAGGAGACACAGAATCCAAAGCAGGCTCCAGGCTCCAAGCCATCAGCTCAGGGCTCGATGTGGGACTCGAGCCCAAGGACTGTGAGATCATGACCTGAGCTGAAGTTGGACGCCCAACCGACTGAGCCGCCCAGGCGCCCTGGACATCTGTCTTTGTGACCACATCTTCTTGGAGCTGGTGCAACTCTTGCCTGACTCCAAATGTCTGCTGCATCAACCTGTAATTAGTACACACACTTCTCCCAGGGTAGTACAGACCAATATTTTTAAACATTTGTGAGCTTCAGAATCCTCCCACAGCAGAGTCAAAGCCCACTTTCCTCAATTAAAATTCATTCAGTTAAGAGGTGGGGCACAGGAACTTCCATGCTCATCAGCCACCTGCCTGCTTTTGATGCCTGTGTTCTGGTGTAAAGAGCTGCCCGTGTGACAGGGAGATTGGAACTGGTGCTTTGGAACATGATTAGGATTTGGAGAGACGGTAAGGCTTTCAAGAGGGTGTATCTAGTGTGAGCAGAAGTATGGAGAGGTAGCAGAGCACGGAGTTAGGAGTGTGGGCACTGAGGTCTGACAGCTCTGGTTTGAGCCCCCTGCTCCACCACTGGCAGCCTCTTAGACTGGATGATTTAGTTCATCTTATCCCCAATCTCCTCATCTCTAAAATGGGATAGTAATGGTATTTCTCTCTAAGGGTTGCTGTGAGGATTAAATGAGAAAATGCAGCTGATGTGCTTGGCATGTATTAGGGCCTTGATTAATATTAGCTTGCTTTATTTGTTTGTTTATTTATTTATTTATTTATTTAGTGCATGAGTGAGGGAAAGGGACAGAGGAAGATAGAAAATTTCAAGCATGCATATTTCAAGCAAATATTTAGCACAGAGCCTGCCATGGAGCTGTATCCCATGATCCTGGGATCATGACCTGAAATCAAGAGTCAGATACTCTATTGACTGAGCCACCCAGGTGCCCTGATAGCTTTTATTATGCAGACATAAAAATGTTGTATTTAAATTTTCTTCTTCTCCCTATAGTCATAGCATTTTTATTTTGAGAGTTTCTTTTTGTTTTGTGAGTTACCACGTCTGATAGGATTTTTGGTTCATGATAGTCACATGGAGAAGTAAGAAGTACTCAGAGTCTGGTGAAAGTCAACAGAATTCTCTGGGAAGTTCATAAAGTATGTATTCTCCTGAAAAAAATAAGACAAAACTCCTGAGAGTTTTCAGTTTCATATATTTTGTAAAGAGCCAGGACTGAGCTGGAGAAGGGCCTGGGGCCAGGAGCAAGAAGGACAGACTCCAAGTTCCAGCTTTGCCACTTGCCTGCCATATAAACATACATAGTATAACATAATATATATATAATATAGGTAACTCAGCACCCCTCTCTATGCCTCAGTTTCTTCATTAATAAGTTGAGAGGAGTCTAGGAGCTTGTTCCCGTGGGACCCTGTGTGTACTTGTGAGTAGAGGTGGGCAGGCACGCCTGTCTAATGTAGCAGCTCGGGGCCAGGACTGTTTGCTCATGGTCCCTCCTCTGTGACTAACTGCACCTGTGGGCTCCTAACGCCACAGCCATGCCTCTTCCTGCGCAGTTTCTTCATCTCCAAAGTAGAGACAGTTAATATCAGACCGACTTCAAAGGGTTATTGTGAGTGTATATACAGTTAATATTTGTGAACTGTTTAAAATAGCACCTTGCACACTTGAGTGCTCAGCAAATGTTAGCTATTATTTTGTTGATATATTGCCAGTTTGGAAGCAAAACATTCCTTTTAGGGAAAATCTTTTCTTATTGGGAGGATTTTGGTTAGTTTCCAGGCCTCACTGAAGACATTCTCTATCTTTCATTATTTCTCAGCCTGAATTTTTTCTTTTATTTTCTGAGGGAAGCTCTCCTCACTGTCCTCCCATATTCCTATTGCAGTTATTGAGAGATTAATTCATGCCAGCAAATTGCTCTTATGTCACTGTCACCACAACCCCACAACGTGTGAATCTTCACCACAACCCTACAACATGTGTGTTAACATCTCTACTTGAAGGTAACTTGCTGAAGGTCACATATCTAATAAGTGGCAATGACTGCTCTAAAGCACATTCTCTTTGCTTCTGTGTTTTACTGTCTCATAAACCTTCACTCTGTATTATTGTTCATTCTTCTCCCATCCCACCCAACCTCAATGCCTCCTGTTCTTTTCAAAACTCTGTTCTTTCTGTGATCTGTGCTGATCTGTCTTGGCTTTGATCCCCTCAGGGTAGCACTTATTTCCTCTATTAGACCTTTTGTTATTTTCTAATTGTCTCCTCCATGTGTGTGCCTAAGACACTCTAAGTTCCTTGAATAAAGGGTCTATGACATCCTGATGGTATAGTGTTATGTCAGACATAGAATGGTAATTATTTGTTAAATCAAATGTAATATGCACGTGTGTCAATTTTAGTTCGCTACAGCTGCCATAACAGAATACTACAGAGTGGCTGGCTTGAACAGCAGATGTTTGTTTTTGTCAAAGATTGGGGGCTAGAAGTCCAAGATCAAGATATCGACAGGTTTGGAGCACCTGGGTGGCTCAGTCGGTTGAGCGTCCGGCTTTGGCTCAGGTCATGATCTCACTGTTCGTGGGTTCGAGCCCCAAGTCGGACTCTGTGCTGACCACTAGCTCAGAGCCTGGAGCCTGCTTCAGATTCTGTGTCTCCCTCTCTCTCTGACCCTCCCCTGCTCACGCTGTCTCTCTTTGTCTCTCAAAAATAAATAAAAAATTAAAAAAAGATATCAACAGGTTTGATTTCTTCTGAGGTCTCTGTCCTGGGCTTACAGTTGGCTACCTTCTCACTGTGTCCTCACGTGGTCTTTCCTCTGTGTGTGTACGCATCCCTGGTATTTCTCTGTATGTCCAGATTTTCTCTTCTTATGATGAACTCCAATTATATTGGATGCCTTAAATGTGGTCTATATTGGATAGCCTCATTTTGACCCATTTACCTCCTTAAAGTCCCTATCTTCAGATACAGTCACATTCAGAGGTACTGGGGGGCAGGGCTTGAACATTTGAATCTGGGGGAACACAATTCAGTCCATAATCGCACATATCTTTAAGGTAACTCATAACTGTACTAAATGTGAAAGAAAAGCTTAGAGTTCACATAAATACATATTATTATGATATATCATGTCATATGAGATACATATCTCAGTGTGTGAGAGATACCTTGAGAATATCTCATGTGATACACTGGGAGATTTAATGAGAATTAATTTCAGAATTTGCTAGGCTGATTACAGTAATTTCCAGGTGTCCAACAGGTAAGCCAGTGATAGCAATGTGGCCTGCCTAATCACAGCCCACTGGAGATATTTTAATAACATTTATTTTATGCAATTAGCACATCTATTGTAGACCAATAAGGCCTAACCACCCACCCACCTTGACTGCTTTCCTCCAGGTGTCACATCAGCAGATGTGAATCAAATTAGTAATTTGTGGTGGAAACGGAGTGTAATCAATTACACAATTTTGAGCTGATCAAATTTAATGCCATTAAATTATATCATGAAACTGGTCCATCATGAAGTAGTGAAACTAAGATGGAAAGAAGCATGCATAAGGGTGTTTCGCTGGGAAGTGCCATGAGAGGGTTTTAAGAATATGGGCTTTTGATTCTTTCAGACCTGGGTATAGTCCTAGCTCTATGACTCTGGGCAAGTTTCTTAACTTTTTTTTTCTTTTTTAAGTTTGTTTGTTTGTTTGTTTAGAGTGAGTGCAGGGGAGGGACAGAGAGAGAGAGGGAGTGAGACAGAATCCCAAGTAGGCTTCGTGCTGTCAGTGTGGCGCCCGATGCAGGGCTCAAATGTTGGGTGTCTAACCTACTGTGCCACCCAGGCGCCCCGCCCCACAAGTTTCTTAGCCTGATGAAGGCTCGGTTCCCTCACCTGTGTAGTGGGGGTAATAATGCTTACTGTACAAATTGTGGTGAGAATTAAATGGAAGGAGGGAAGGAAAAAGCATGAGAGGAGCAGCATGAGAACAAGGAAGGATCATGTCTCTTTTCTTTATTGTTGTATCCCTAGTATTTAGGATAAGACTGGAAAAAGGAGGCACACTGGTTTAATATATAAATAAATAAATATGAAAATACACATATATTTAAATAAACAAAACCCTGTTGATTGAATGAATTAATGAATACACGAATTAATAAGAAAAAAGGAGCATTTCCACAGAGCAATTGTGATCATTTCTATAGCAAGGGCAGTGGTTCTCAAGTCTGACTGCATATTAGAATCACTTGAGGGGCTTTCGGAAAATACCAATGGGCCTCACACCCACAGAACCTGATTTATTGGCTTGCATTCAACCTCTAGCCCTGGGATTAGTTTTCCATACCCCATATCATCTTGTAATATTCTATTAAGCAATCTATGGCATATGTAATATACTAAATATAGTAATATAATAAGTTTTGCACTTATTGCTTATAGTCTGTCTCCCCCTTTGCTAATGGGAGGAGCTTTGTGAGTCCAGAGATATTTTTAAATGTTTTGTTTCTTGATGTATCCTAAGTGTGTAGGACATATTTGAGGCAATAGTAGATATTCAATGATAAATACATAAATAAATGAATAAAAGGTATATTAACCAAATTATTTGAAGGTAGATGAAGTTTTCTTTTTTTTAAATATACTGTAACCACTTTAATTGCTCAAAAAGAGATGTAAGTTCAATCAGTCACTAGAAGGAGTCTGATTGGAAGGGCTAAAATCAGAGCTCTGGAAGGTGCAGGAGAAAGGGTCCCTTACCTCTTGGGTTGAGTTCTTGGCAGGAGATAGACAATGAAAATCCCAGATAAGTCTGGAGACAGCTCCGGAGCTGGGGTACTTGTGCTGTGCTTCTTGGGTGAAGTCCTCTTAGACTCAGGACCCTCTGAATCTACTGAGTCTCAGTAGATTAAAAATGGCAGAGTGGTTTACTGAAACAACAAAGAGTTAACAACCCACAGTTACCAAGTTTCCTCACCTCTGAAGTAGTGTGGAAGAATGGAGAAAGTTTCCCATGTCCTTCAGATGGGTGCAGAAGTGGCTGAGAGTGGCAGTAGACCTGAGAGGCGGAACGTCTAAGCAAGAAGAATGCATGTAGACCAGCATGGCCCTCATGTTTGGAGGGCAGGTGGACCTGCCTGGTTTCGAGCAGCTGCAATGTGGTTAGTGCCTGAAGAGTAAAAAAATCTGGCCAGATGATATATTAGTAGTGGACACAACATATGACCAAAGAAGGAGATGGGGACAAGGTGCTGTCTATCAAAGGCACGCAGTGGCTATGCAAATCCTCATGATTGAAATAATCTCTGGGTAACAAAAATTAAAAGGGGAGGGTGAGAACTCTGAATTGATTGAGTTTTCTTGGAAGTGACTGGACAAAGTTTTCTGTTCCAGGTGAAATGGAGGTTTGAATTATAGGGAAACAATTTTTTAAAAGGCTCTAGTTTTGTACATCTGAATTTTTGACTGCAAAATTCATGCTCATAAAGTAGCTATCTCATTGCCTTTTATTATTATTGTGTACTTGATTCATGTCTGTGTTGGGTTCAGTTGCTGTGCATCGAGCAGTCTGCATAGCCTCGTCATTACCAGCAGAACACTCACATGGCTAACATGCATGGATGGCTGGTCACGTGGCCCAACTCTGATCAACTCTGTGGCTCAGTCAGTTTATCAAATCAGTTTGATTTCTGTGGCCAACTCTTCTTTAAAGTCCAGGATGGCCTTGGAGGCTCTGAAGCCTTTAGGGAACTGGACTGGAGTCCAAAAATAATTCCAAAAAGATGGCAAGCTGGTCTCTCATGCAAACATAGATCTGATCTGAAAATCTTCTGGTTATTACAAGGTCCCACTCTGTAGGCTGACATTTAGAGATCTACAGAAGGTCCTCTCTAAACACATGAAATTCTTCTTTTTTCTGTATCAGCCTCTTTCAACTGTCTCAGCTGTCTTTCACATCTGCTCCTTTGAAAGCCTAAAACTCCCGATGTTACCTTTCTACTCCTATTCACTTTTCAAGTCCCAGGTCCACCTCCTTTTTGAAAACTTTCCAAACTTTCCTGGGTACTTAATTGCTAACTGTTTTGGGCTCCAACAGAATTTGATGCACACTTTCTCTACAGCACTTTCTACATTGCTTTTTGTGTATCTTCTCCTCCACTAGTCCACTAAGTCATGTGTCTAATTTATTTTGAATTCTTTTCAGTGTTCCCTGCATCTTCTACACAAGTTTGTGTGTGTGTGTGTGTGTGTGTGTGTGTGTGTGTGTGTATGAGTTTGTAGAGAATTTCCTGGGAACCATATAACCCTAGGGTCTTTCTATGGAATATGATGTTATCAGGTCTGGTACATTTTGAATTATCTTGAGCACAAACCCTTTCCCACCTGAGTCCCATCAAGGAAGGCTTTGCTCTTGAGAACCTAGATGAGTTTTCCCAAAGTGTAATTTTTAGTCCAACTGCATCAGCATCACCTGGGAACTCGTTAGAAATGCAGATTCTAACCAATTTGGTATAGAATAAATGTAATTCAGCATAATAGAGGCCATATATGACAACCTCACAGCTAACATCATACTCAATGCTGAGATACTGAAAGTTTTTCCACTAAGATTAGGAACAAGACAAGGATTCCCACTCTCCCCCCTCCTGTTCATCATAGTACTATACGTCCTAGCCAGAGCAATCAGGCAAGAAAAGAAATAAAAGGCATCTGTATGATAAATGAAAAAGTAAAATTGTTTCTTCAGATGACAAGATTTTATATCTAGAAAACCCTAAAGACCCCATCAAAAAACTGTTACAACTAATAACTAAATTCAGTGAAATTGCTGGATTATAAAAGCAATATACAAAAATCAGTTAAATTTCTGTAACAACAAAGCTATCTGAAAAAGAAATAAAGAGGGGCACCTGGCTGGCTCAGTTAGTAAAGCATAAGACTCTTGATCTCAGGGTCATGAGTTCAAGCACCACATTGGGTGTGGAGCCTACTTAAAAATAAAAAGAAGAAATAAAGAAAACAATCCTATTCACAGTAGTGCCCCAAACAATAAAATACTTAGGAATAAATTTAATCAAGGAGGTGAAAGATCTGTACCCTGAAAACTATACAGCAGTGATGAAAATTACTGAGGAAGCCACAAATAAATGGAAAGGTATCTCATGTTCATAGACTGGAAGAATTCATGTTGTTAAAGTATCCATGATACCTAAAGTCATCTAAAGATTCAATATCATCCCTATCAAAATTCCAATGACAGTTTTATAGAAATACAAATAGATATATTAAAATTGATATAGAATCACAAAAGACCCCAAATAGCCAATGCAATCTTGAGAAAGAAGAACAAATCTGGAGGCAGTACATATCCTGATATCAAACTATATTTGTAAGCTATAGTAATCAAAGCAGTATGGTACTAGCATAACAATAGATACAGATCAATGGAATAGAATCTAGTGCCCAGAAATAAACCCATACATACATAACCAACTAATATTTGGTAAGGGAGACAAGGATATTCAATGAGGAAAAGATAGTTCCTTTGATAAATAGATTTGGGAAAACTGGATATCCACATGCAAAAGAATGAAACTGGACCCCTATCTTATAACACTTATGAAAATTAACTCAAAATGAATGAAAGATTTAAATATAAGACTTAAAACCTGAAACTCCAAGGAGAAAACTTAGAGAAAAAGCTCCTTGGCTTTGGTCTTTTAGGTAATTCTGGCTATCATGCCAAAAGCACCGGCAACAAAAGCAAAAATAAACAATGGGACTACATTAAACTAAAAAGCTTCTGCACAGCAAAATAAACAATCAACTAAATGTAAGGGCAACCCAAAATGAGAGAAAATATTTGCCAATCATATATCTGTTAAGGGATTAATATGCAAAATATATAAGGAACTCATACAACTCAATAGCAAAAAAACAAATAATTAAAAAATGTGTAAAGGATCTGAATAGACATATTTCCAAAGAAGACATAGAAATGGCCATAAAAAGATGTTCAACATCACGAATCATCAGGAAAATGCAAATCAAAACCACAATGAGATATCATCTCATACCTGTTAAAATGGCTATTATCAAAGAGACAAGAGATAATAAATGCACTCAAAGATGTGAATTATAAGGGTACCCTGGGGACGCCTGGGTGGCCCAGTAGGTTGAGCTTTTCGCTCTTGATTTCAGCTCAGGTCATGATCCCAGGGTTGTGGGACTGAGCTCTGCATCGAAGTCTCTGCTTTGAGTATGGAGCCTGCTTGAGATTCTCTCTTTCTCTGCCTCTGCTCCTCTCCCCCATTCATGCTCCTCTCTCTCTCTAAAAAGAAAAGAAAAGGAAAGAAGTAAAGGATATCCTGTGTACTGTTGGGGGGAATATAATTTGGTACAGCCATTATAGAAAATAGTATGGAGGTTCCTCAAGAGACTAAAAAATAGAACATATGATTCAGCAATTCTACTTCTAGGTATATATCTGAAGGAAATGAAACCACTATCTCAAAAAGATAATGCCTTGAAGGTATTATGCTAAGTGAAATAAGTCAGAGAGAGACAACAAATACTATATGATCTCACTTATATGTGGAATCTAAGAAAAGGAGCTCATAGAAACAGAGAGTAAATTGGTGATTGCCAGGGGTGCAGGATGGGAGAGGTTGGGAGAGATGGGTGAAGGTGGCCAAAGAGTATAAACTTCCAGTTATAAGATTAATAAGTTCTGAAGATGTAATGACAGCATGGTGGCTGTAGTTAATCATGTATTGTATACTTGAAAGTTGCTGAGAGAGTAGATCTTAAAAGTTCTTATCACACACACACACATACACACACACACACACACACACACACACACAAATCGGCAGCTATGTGAGGTAATGGATGTGTTAATTAACTTTATTGTGGTAATTTCACTATATATATGTATATTAAGCATCACAACTAACACAACGTTATATGTCCATTGTATCTTAACAAAGCTGGGGTGGGGTGTCTGGGTGGCTTAGTTGGTTAAGATCTGACCCTTGGTTTTGTCTCAGGTCATGATCTCGCCATTCATGGGTCTGAGCCCCACATTGGGCTCTCCGTGTGGCAGCACAGAGCCTCCTTAAGCTTCTCTGTCTCCCTCTCTCTCTCTCTGCCCCTCCCCTGCTTGAGCTCTCTCTCTCACACGAAATAAATAAATAAACACCAAACAATAATAAAGCTGGGGATAAAGGAAATGCAGATTCTCAGGCCCTACCAGTTCCTGACTCAGGAGCTCTGGAGTGGGCGCCAGCAATCTGTGTTCTCAGACAGCCTCCAGTGCATTCTGGGCATGTCAGACCCTACCTTCCGCTCACTCTAGGTATCTCTGTGGTTACCAAGATGGGGAATTGGGGCTTGTCAGGGAATGGGGAAGGCTGAGTTGGGAAGAGTGAACCTCACCATTTCACTAAGATTGAGGCTGGAGTAAAATCCCACTCCTCTGTCCCCCACCTGTTGCTGTCCTGACAGTTTCACATCCAAGCAGTTTTGCTAAAATTAGAGCCCTCTGAGGAGGAAATCAAGAGCCTTAGCATCTTGCCGTGGATAAAATCATCCTGCTGCTTTGATGGATAAAGTGAGATCCACACGCCTTGAGGACTGGCAGGCTTCTGGGTGTTCTCTGTTGTCAAGGTAGCGCCCGTGGAAGACTCTGCTGGAGAAGCAGAGCAGCTTGCCCCCCCAAGGATATATGCTGTGGCAATTTTGACAGGCAGAGAGACAGGGAAGTGAATGTTTTAGTATTTTATAAATCATTTGGAGGAAATTATGTTTTATTTATGTTCATTTTTGAATGTATTTGAATTTTTATTACAGATATTTTTCAAAGATGCAAGCATTGGAGGCAATCCTGGGGGAACATGCACCTCAAAAGAATGTGGCAGGGGCCGACCTGATTGGCTGAGGGGGTGAAAATTATTCATATTTTAAAGAGCAATCTGAAGTTGGCTTTCCCAGGGACCAAATCCGAATGAAACTCAAAAGTTTTAAATTGTGACTATGAAGTACCTGGTTTTAAAAGGAAGATTTCGTGTTAAGTGAGTGATGGTGCCACCTATGCGGGGTGGAGAGGAATTCAGACTGAGAAAGCAGAAGGAAAAATTAGGAGGATCTCAGTTAAATGGGCCACAGGTGTATACCACATGACTGGCTACCTTCTCAGAATTCTTCTGTGGAATAACTGAACTCGCAGCTGTATGCATTTATTGTCCCTGGAACTCTGCTCAGGGGAGCGAACTCCTTCAACTGCCTTCAACACCAGTGCTGAGCTTAAGGGCTACCTCCCCAGTGTGTGTGGCTAGCTCAGGGCTACCTCCCCAGTGGATCAGTTGTGTGACTCTTGCTTGGTACCAACCAAGCAAATGGGCCAGAGTGACCATATTGCATGTATTGAAAGGAAGTGCATTTCTTGTGGAGGTGTGACTGGGGTCCCTCTCTTGCTTGAGTAGCAGAGGACTTGATGCTGTTGGAACTGAGATGAAAACGGGCATTCTAATTTAAAGTTTTTCAGTTTATGATTCTGTCTTTATATACAGAAGTATGTCCTAGGCTTTTGTGAGTGTTTAGTTTAGGAACACAGTTTCTCTTTTCCATGATGATATGAAGTCAGTCATGGGGAAAAATATGTTCTCAGGAACGAAGAATGGCAGATGGAGACGAGAAGCTGTTCTTCTCAAATGTACCACTGCAACAGGACATACGACAATGTTTTAGGGTAAAAACATGCACGCCAGGGCTGGATGATGGTACTTGTCTTCTCTCTGATTTTGTAGTTCTCCCTAGTATGTGATAACGCACCAAAAACATTGGTCCTGGAAGGAAACGATGCCTTTAGATGGGAAAGCAAGAGTCAACTAACATTTTTGTGGATGAAAACTGGAAATTCAGAGGCTTTAAGAAGGCATTTTGAGGGGCGCCTGGGTGGCTCAGTTGGTTAAGCCTCCGACTTCGGCTCAGGTCAGATCTCACGTTCGTGGGTTCGAGCCCCGTGTCAGGCTCTGTGCTAACAGCTAGCTCAGAGCCTGGAGCCTGTTTCTGGTTCTGTGTCTCCTTCTCTCTCTGCGCCTCCCCGTCTCATGCTCTGTCTCTCTCTGTATCAAAAATAAATAAAACATTAAAAAAAATTAAAAAAAAAGAAGGCATTTTGAGTAACAATATCGGCTGTCACTTATTGATGATTATCATGCACAGAACTTGGTGTTTATTTACTGGTTAATTCAACACGTTTTTATTGAGTTACTAATGCATGCCAGACCCGAGTGGGAGATGCAGTGGATCCAGACCTGTGAATACAATTCACACAGTTGGTCACAGTGCCTACTAACTGTGGGTCATGGCTGAGGAAACTACACCTTAGGAACTTGTAGGCAGAAGTTCTCAACTCTGCTACTTTGGAATAATCTGGTTCTGTTTGAAAAATACCCATGTCTGGTCCCTACCCTAGCTCAGGTGAACTAGACTTACTAATGTGGGGTGAGAGACTCACATTTTCTTTTTTTTTTAATGTTTATTTATTTATTTTGAGAGAGAGAGAGAATCTCAAGCAAGCTCCTGCACTGTTAGCCTATACCCTAATTTTGGGCTCGATCTCACAAACCATGAGAACATGACCTGAGTCGAAATTGAGAGTCAGACACTTAACTGAACCACCCAGGTGCTTGTAGACCCGTATTATGTCTTATGTTTCCCCTGTGGGCTCTGATATGCAGCCAGAGCTTAGGAATGCTTCCTCCAGGTCACCCTGGACTAGCCAGGGACAGGATTCTAAGCCATGAAGTCAGGTGAATGTAGAACATTCAGAACAAAATTCAGCATCCAGGCCTTGGTGTCAAATTTTTGAAAGCCACTTGTTATCAGCAGGCGTAGGCTCTGAGGGGTTCATTGTTTGTCAGCACAGTCTCTGCTTTAGACCTCTCTGTTTCTTGCAAAGTCCTGTCAGGTTTCCCAGTTTGAAGACAAATATGTGATCCTCTGAAGACTCTTCACTTAATAGACTACTACCCACCATGTAGCATGTGTGCTTTGTAATTTCACTTAAGAGGTTTGTTATATATAGTCTAGTAATAGGAGTGGCAGAGATAGTGGAGAGAGAGATGAGCTTGCTGCGGAAGGCTCCTCTGGTCCTCAGAGGAGAGCAAGTTATCGCTTTGTTTTCAAATAATGCAGTTGGTAATAAGTTTTTGGATGTGTGTGAGCTGTAAATCGTTCTGAAAATTGAACTGAAGATACAATATCGTAAATCTCTTCCTTGGTGGTGGAATATTTATGGGGAGAGCAATATAATCAGTTATGTGGGTATGCTATGTCTGACATCTGACTGAACGAGACTCTGTCCCAAGGATCTATTGCCCATTAGGCAATTCCTCTAGGTGGGCACGTATGTGTGTGAGTTGGGGGATGATTTTAAATGGAAATAATCAGATGATCCCTTAATAAAATCAATCTGGAATGCATTAGTGGAGCAGGTAGGGATGTTCGGGGCAGCACAGTGCTGGGAAGAGCAAGGAGATATGGCTGTGCTTTACCTTCCGGGGCAGCCTCCTCTCCCAGTTGCTGTGTAATTTGGTTCCCTAAATCAATGCTTGTTTGCTCTAGGAACTCACAATCCTACGAAAATGCACATTTCATTAGGTTTGTTTTGAAACTCATTATCATCACTATAAATACCTCTATGTGGAAAGTAATGAAATAAAGCCAAAAGAAATCGTGAAATCACGGCAGGCAGTGAGAAGTGAAGAATCAAAGCAGCAGTATGCAACGTTGCCATGATTTTTCTTTTGAATTAATTATCGCAATTATTCAAAAGAAAAAACTCTATAACCACTAATGGTTTTCAGACTTCTTTTTTTGGTTTGTAGTGAAACGCCTTTTCAAACAAAATATGATTTGCAGCCCTATTGTATAACATAGATCAAAAATTGAAGCTGGGGAAGTAGTTCAAATCTTTGTCAATGTGGCCTCTATTATCATCTCTCTGCCAGACCCCCGTGTACCTCTACCACCTTAGGGTTGTGCCAGTCACAGCTCTATACCTGTCCACCTAGTCGGACGGAGGGTGACTATAGTCCAGTGTTCTCCATTCACAGATAAGGAAACCGAACACGGGAAGAGTCAACTGGTAGAGAGAAGACAAGGACCTCCATTCTTGTGTTGCTGCCCCCAAACCACACTTCCTCTGGCTCATTCTACTTTTTATAGTGCCCTATATATTTTTTTTCTATATATTGTCCCATATATTCTCCACAGACTCTGCTCCAGATCATTTGGTATATCAGTGAACACTGTCAATAAAACTTCCTGCCCTTTTGGTGCTTAAATTCTTGTGTGAGGAGAGGAGCATTAAATAATACACATAATTAAGTCTTGTAGTGTTTTTGAACATGAGAAATCCTATGGAAGAAACCTAGAACAGGATTTAGAATGAGATTTAGGCTTGATCTTGCCTTTCTCTCCTTCTCTTGTTTAGTTCTTAATTCCAGCCTGGTGCAGGCACAAATTGGGGGGCACTATGGCATACCCTAAAGGTGTTCCAAGTAGAGGCAGGGCAAAGCAGGTCAGGTCCGTGGGGAACTCGCAAAGTGGCTTCTGGTATGATACATATGTATGGGGGAAAAAGTAGAAGTAAAGCTAAAAATATGTTAAAGACAAACTTTTTTCTTTCTTAATTTTTTTTAACATTTATTAATTTTTGAGAGAATGTGAGAAAGGGAAGGGAGAGAAAGATAGAGATACAGAATCAAAAACAGTCTCTAGGTTCTAAGCTGTCAGCACAGAGCCCAATGCAGGCCTCAAACCCACAAACTGTGAGATCATGACCTGAGCTGAACTCAGGAGTCAGAAGCTCAATCTACTGAGCCACCAGGGCACCCCAAGACAAACTTTATTCGTTTCACAGTTTCTCCTATGGCTAGTTCCAGAAAAATCTGTTTAAAAATTGAAAATCTAACAAACCTTCATTCTTTTCCATCTTCTGTATTGAAATGATCTTATCTTGAGGCTGTCAACATTAGAATTAATTAAAATATTAAAAATTCATTTCTTCAGTCTCACTAGCCACATTTCAAGTGCTCAATAGCCACATGTGCTAGTGGTGACCACATTAGACAGTGCAGATATGGAACACGTCATCATCCCAGAAAGTTCTGCAGGACAGCCTTGCTCTGTGGACTGTGATGTACACAGTCTGGAACTGAGCACAACACAAGCAGCTCAGAGCCTGAGGATAGTGAGAATTGGGCTTAGAACCAGCTGACCTTCAGGGGGATATGGAGGCAGGGCCCTAGGAATGACTCAGGTTCCAAAGAACCAAGAAGCCAAATCAGGTCAACCAGGTGGGCTATAGGAGTAACAAGAGTGAGCACAGCTAGAAATGAGCTTGAGAAGAATTCATCTGGTTGGAATCCAGGGCTCTGTGGGAGGACATAAGTGGATAGACACTTAGTGACGTCCTTGTTAGTACTCTTCTGCCCCCAAGAGCTAAAGCTTCTCCTACCTCCTGTATCCCCACTTTCCACTTTCTAGGCATCCAGCCATCCAGGCCACACATCTTTGAATGACTTTTAGCTCTCGTTAAGCTCTTGATCCTGCCCCTGTTTTCCACCTAATCTCTGTGCTACCTTAGCCCCACTCCTGTTGCTTCTACTAAGTCTATTCTTTATTTTTCCCTCCCTTGGACTGGCATAAAAACTTCTCAGATCATCTTACTAGCACCAATCTCTTCCCAGTCTTTCTGATGCACCACTATAAAATCAGACTTCTTAAATCATAGCTTTGATCCTTATCTGCTGCAGCCCCAACTTCAGTGGCCTCTCCTCCTTCCAAAATCAAGTCCCCAGTCTTTCCCCTGTCATTTGACACATTCTGTGACATGCCCCAATCTATCTTTTCAGTGTTATCTTTTTACTCACAAACTTGTGTCCTATTTTCCAACCAAATTGCATTAATTATGTCTCTTAAACTGTCTCGACATTCCCTATCTTGATCTACCCACGCTATTCTTTCTGCCTTGGATGCCTTCCTCTACCCTTTCAACTTCACCTTGTGTATAACCCAACCTTGTTAAAGGCTCATGTTACAATCCACCCCTACCCAATCTTTTTCTAGTTTCCCCTATGTTAAATGTTCTCCATTTCCTTTTCCATCCTTCTCCACTCTGCTCTGTGCCTAGGAGGCTGGCTTGTATGAATTATTATATTTGCCCTCTGGCTTCCAATCAGGTTTGGCCAATAGGACAAGATCAGAGGGCAAGAGAGAGAGGTCAGAGTATTCTCCTGGCTCCCTTCCTGTGTGGCTGCAGGGGACAGACACTGTGCTGCTTGCTGAGGCTACAGCTCCGGTCAGAGGTTCTTCTCTACAGCGTCTACGTTTTCAGGTCCTTTCAGGTCCAGAAGTGGTAATGACGCTCTGCTATTGCTAACCCCATGGAGCTCCATCATTTTGTTTGTTTCTCTTAGTTTATCCCATACCTTGGTAAGTAGTTATTTCATGAAATACTCCTTAATTATTCCTTTTGGATATTTCATCTGTTTCATACCAATGTACTGAGTGGTGTCTCCCAAACTATACACTCCTTTAAATCCCTTCTCTGCTAGGCACTTCCTGTAGTCTTGGATTTTCTTGTTAGACTAAAAACACCTATTGAGCACTTATCATCTATCAGTCACTATCCTGGATGCTGGGAATACAGTGATGAGCAATATGGACAGGGTCCTTGCCATCTTGAACTACAATAATAGAATTGACATTTAATAAGTGTTAACCAAGTGGCAGAAGCTTTTTAAGCTTTCTTTTTAATTGTTTAATTTTATTTTTTTTAACATTTATTTATTTTTGAAAGACAGAGAAAGACAGATCATGAGCAACGGAGGGGCAGAGAGAGAGGGACACACAGAATCGGAAGCAGGGTCCAGGCTCTGAGCTGTTAGCACAGAGCCCGATGCGGGACTCGAACCCATGAACTGTGAGATCGTGACTTGAGCCGAAGTTGGATGCTCAACCGACTGAGCCACCCAGATGCCCAACCGACTGAGCCACCCAGATGCCCGGCAGAAGGTTTTTTAAGTTCTTTACATGTAGTAAGTCATTTAATCCACACAGCAACCTTGTGATATATTTTACAAATGAGAAAATAGAGCGTCAGAGAGATTAAGTAGTTTGCCTGAGATCACACAGCCAGGAAGCTGCAGAGCTGGCGTTCTAACCCAGGTGGCCCGACTCCAAAGCTCATACGCTAAACCACATCACTGTACTATCTCTCACTAGCTTAGTGTCCTTTGCAGTAACTAGAACACAGTTGGCACACAGCACGTATTTGTTGGGCTGATTTGAGTGGACAATCCCCATAGGAAAGGAAAACATCCATGGGAGTATGCTTTCTGTAGGCTCAACAAAATTTTGATTTCAATAGCTTTCAGGAATAATTTGGTTTTCTTTTATTTTGTATTATTTTCAAGTAATTATCTGCAGTAGCAGGTGGTAACAAATAGAGTCTCTTCCCCATTTTAACCGAGCTTAATATCTGGTTGCATGGCAGTATCTTTATCACAAGCAGAATTGTATACTCTAACCCTGGGCAGAGACAGCCTCCCTTGTGACACAGCAATGCTCAACGGATAGTATTTGCTGCAAATGTTTAGTTACAACTGAATAGCACCCAACTTGTAATCATTAATAGGAACCCATGTAAGAGTTCACTGCAGCTGTGACTTCTACTGGTGAATCATTCCGTTTGAAATATAATGTACTCAAAAAAGCAGCAAAAACTGTAGTTAGAAATCACTGTAATGGCTTTCATGAAAGCTATCGCTAATTTAGGGCCCAATTAAAACTAGAAATCCAATTATTGCTGAATAACATAATTGCAAGAAAGTAACTTGAATTGCACGTATGTCAGTAATTAAGGAGGAAGCTGTAATAACAGAATCTGTCTGAGCCATTATAAGGAGGGGCCAAAGAGTTTGAAGATCTGCTTCGTTTCTCCTCCAGGGCGGGTCAGAGCAAGAAATGCCCCAGCCGCTGGGTGCTGACAGTCAGCTCTGAAACTTGTAAACATGATGCGCTTTTGATAGCTTACCTCAGGAGGTCCCAGTAAGATAAATGCAGAATTCATGAGCAGGGTAAGGTTGGTATCTGAGTCCATGTCCCATGAACATCAAATACACTGTTAGTTCTGAAAAATTAAATAGCAGGAACTACTGTTTGTTAAATACTTCAGGCTCTATAGAAAGAGCAGTATAAATATCAAATGCTCTACCTTTACACTTCAAACTCAGGTTTTCACTTTGTGATAAATTTCACAGAAGTAATTCTGTTGCGTGCTATGGAGTGGCCAGGCTGTGGGGGGTGTGGGCTTAGAGAGCCACAGACTGGGCATCCCCAGTGTGTCAGCCGTTAAGAGTGCTGCCCTGGGTGAGAAAGGGTGTAGCTCTGGTGAATTTATCTTTATATCGTTGGTTTGCAGAGGGTGCTAGCAACATCTTTGACATAACCCCAGGCAGGTGATTTCATCTTATTGCACAGGCTACTGGGTGGTGTAAACTTTCATTCAAATATATTGGGCCACAGTTCTCAAGAAGTATACATCAGAATTATCTATGGGGTTTGTAAAAATGGAGATGCTGGGCCCCACTCACGTTTTGGATTTAGTAGGTATGGCGGAGGGTGCGGGGTGGGGCTTGGAAATCTGTATTTCTAATAGGTTCCCAGGAGATGCTGATGTTGGTCTGGGGACCATACATTGAGAACAGCTGCCAGTAAGGAAGAGAGGGAGCTAGGACCTGGCAGGACCAGGGTGAGGAGGACTGAGCAAAAAAGGAATAACCTCCATCCCCTGTCATAGGTTTTCATCCCTGCCTGCACAGTAGAACCATGTGGTGCACTTGGAAAAACGCTGATGCCTAGGCCCCTGGGATTCTGACTTAATTCAATGGGACAGTGAATAAGCTGTAATAACCTCACTGTAATAACCTTATAGGTTGAATGTATTGAGTGGGGTCTGGTGACAGTGGTGCAGCAGCTGAGTAATAACTAATGACATGGAGGACAGCTAATTAGGGAGGGCAGCATGGCTGACAAGGACCAGGAAAGAAACAGAGACTATCAGTGTGGTGTGTAGGGCAGGCTCCAGCACCACTGGGCATCAGGCGGACAAACAAGACAAAGCATAAGAGTAGCAGCAATCGTAGGCATTGTTTCTTGAGGTCCTACTATGTGTCGGGTGCTTTACTTGCTTTATTTAATTCTTGAAATAGCCCGATGACGAAGGTGAGGAAGGTGATATCATCTCATTGTACTTAGAAAAAAAAATCAGAGCTCTGAGATTTTAACGGGATTCAAGGTCAAAGATGGTGAAGCTACAATCTGAACTCTGTCTGATCCTGAAGCCTGAACCCTCCCCATGGATGAGCAAAATGGTTCAAGGATTAGTAGTCTTCCCAGATCACATGAGGGTGGTGAGGAGAAGGGAAGATTAGCAAGTAAGTCGTCAAATCCAGGCTAGCAACGGCAAGTTTGTGCTATTTCCACTTTGCTACACTGATGGGCTTGCTTCTCTCCTTTTGTTTTGAGGCAGGTACCAGCCCAACCATTTGAGCAGGTCCTAGTAGGTGTTCACCATCCAGTGAGGATATAGGCAGGTTTGTGAGCATCTGTACAACCAGCACAGAATTTATTCTTACTTTACAGCTTATCACTACACGGTTTTCTCCTCTCCATGGCTTTCTCCTTAGCATCGTTTCTATGTCTCTGTCTCCCTCCTGCAAGGGGCAGCTGTCTGCTAGTGATTTTTATTCTTTATTGTGTCTCTTTTATTTATCACCTCCTCTTTCTTTCTGCCTTTATTTTACCTTGGTTTGGCACTATCTTTTGTAAAAAGGGCCTTATCTGCTGCACCTTCAGTGTCTCCATCAGCTCTTTCATCCTTCACACGGCCACCAGAGTTATCTTCCTATACACAACTTTGGGAATGTCATCTGCTTGTTCAGAAAACTCTCATGGCTTTCCCCCCCTATAGAATCAAGAATTTAAAAAGAAAATTTAGGAAAGGGGCAGCTGGTGGCTTAGTTGGTTAAGTGTCTGACTCTTGATCTCAGCTCAGGTCTTGATGGCAGGGTTGTGAGGCTCCATGCTGGGCATGAAGCCTACTTAAAAAAAAATAAAAAGGCAAAAAAAATTTAGGATGTAAATAACAGGTAGTCATGCTAAGGACAGCTTTATTTCTTAACTAAAAATACTAAAGAAAACACAGTATTCAACCTTTCTATTCTGTTTGGTCCTGCAGCTGAAGCTACACACATCGGACGCTTTCCATCTGGGATGCAGGAGAGTTGTCTACCTTCCACATGGTGTAGCCAAGGCCAATTATAAGAGTTTGCTCCAGCTGGTGGAGATTTCTATGAAACATTTCATTTTGTGGGAGGAAAGAAAAGTATTAATGAAACAATGTCCATTATTATTATTATTATTATTATTATTATTATCACTCTTGACAATGACAGCATATAAGAAACTGTTTCTCTTTTATCTTCAATATTGAGGGAATGGCCCATCCCTTTGACTTTGATATACACATTTAAACTTACTTTTCCATTAGCCTGGGTTTGAGCTAGGAATTGCTTCTAATAAATGATGGAAGTCATTTGTTAAAGAGCATGTTCAGGAAGTTTCATTAGCCTAGTTCTTTCTAGAACATCCCAACAGAGCAGCACCAGGTTAATCAGAGTTATCATTGCTCAAACATTCCTGGGGGCAGGAAAGGCCATGTGGATTTCCGTGGGCTTTCATGCTGGACCAGAGCCCCTCCAGAGAGGAGACAAACAGTTAATATCCAAAAATGAAATCTCAGCTGGTATCACCAAGCAAATATCAACAATGCAAGCCATTTTGATTGTTCATCTGACAAAAAGAACCTGCTTGGGTGCCTTGTCTTTCTGGTGTATTCAGTTCCGGGTCACAGGTAAGAGTAACCCCATTTGCACCTTCCTAAAGTGTAAGGAATCTAGGAGACCCTAGAATTTGTACAGGGTTACTTCATTTTATTAAGTTTTTAAAATTAATTGATTAATTAATTTCTTTATTTAGAGAGATTAGGGGAGGGTCAGAGAGTGAGGGACAGAGAGGGAATCCCAAGCAGGCTCTCCAGTGTCAGCATAGAGCCCCATGTGGGACTTGAACTCATAAACCATGAGATCATTGCCTGAGCCAAAGTCGGACACTTAACTGACTGAGCCACCCAGGCACCTGTGTACTGGGTTATTTTATAATCTTTCTAGATAGGAAGTAACAATCCCAAGATATTAAAAAAGGTTAAGTGTACAATTCTGGGTATTACAAAGTTATGTGATAGACTGCTGATGAATGCTGGTCGAAGACACACCAAAGATAACTGAATTATGAGCACTTAACACTAATCTGTGCTGATCTGTCAGGAGAAATTTACGATTTCATTTCTGGAAATAGGATAAAGAAATGAAATAAAGCCTAATTCCAGTGTGTAAATTAGGGAAATCAACCTCTTCCAGTGCGGTCCTGAATAAACTGCGTTCTATTTGACACGCTCAAGAGCATGGTCTTCCCTTTAATTCACATTGTGAAATAATTGCCCTGGTGGAAATCAGAAACATGCAATGTAATATATTAGTTTTACTCAATGATTCTTGAGAGGTGATACCTCAATTAACAAATCCTCAGGGAAAGAGGCAGCACTGAAAAAAAATACGCCTCAATCTCATCTTCATAAACCCAGTCAGGCAGGACTGCCTCTAGGTGCTGGCAAGACAAAAACACCTCTGAGTGGAGTGACTCTCAGCAGTGTCCGGATGCAGACAAACAGGGTCACTCTTCTTTTTTTTAGTTGTTTTTAATGTTTTTATTTATTATTGAGAGACAGAGAGAGACAAAGCATGCTCATGGGAGGGGCAAAGAGAGAGGGAGACACATAGGGAGGCTTCAGATTCTGAGCTGTCAGCACAGAGCTGAACGCAGGGCTCGAACTCACAAACTGTGAGATCATGACCTGTGCCGAAGTTGGAAACTTAACCGACTGAGCCACCCAGGAGCCCCTTTCTTTTTTTTTTCTTTTTCTTTTTAAAAAAATTCAAACAGGGCCACTCTTTAAGGCAAATTATAAAATCTTTCAAAGTTCTCTGTTTCTCCATGTTCCATTTTCTGTTACCTCTTAACAGATTGCCCCTCTCCTGACTTAGAGGAATCTCACATCCTCTTTTTTTTCCCTTTTGGCTCCATCAGAAACTGGTTTTGCAATTATGTTTGTCAGTTAATACATAGAATGTTAATTTAATGCGGATGAATTTGAACGAATGTGGCAAATCAACCAGGCCTTTGAATTCAAGCCTTTTACCAGCTTTAAGAATCCTGGGACTCAGACCTTCTCACTGTGGTACTCGGCACCCCCCCCCCCCAACATCTAGCTCAGTACCTGGCAGGCAAATAACAATCTACTGTTGAATGGATAATGAAAGCCTTGGTCCTCTTCACTTGAAGGAAGTCAAGCTGAAGGGTAAGAGAAGGGGAGGCTTGAGTGTGCTCTGCTAATTAGGAGGCTTAGGGAAGTGGATCCAGTCAGAGGGTGAACTTCCAGTTTCGTCACAGTGTCTGACAGGTACATCAGAAACAGGTGGGTTTCTTTTCTTTCCTCCCACATGCCTGTCTTTCATCTCTGGGGAAAACAAGGAAGGTCTGTGGCTCCTGGTTGCTGGTACTTTTATCATTATTTTGCTCCAGGTGGGACCAGTTATATAATTTGTGGAGCCCAAGGTAAGATGAAAATGAGGGGGCTTTCGTTCAAAATTTATTAAGAATTTCATGCAGATCAAAACAATAACGAAACACCACTTAACACTCACTAGGATGGCTATAATAAAAAAGATGGACAATAATAAGAGTTGGCAAGGATGTGGAGAAATTTATTGGAACCATTGTTTATTTCTGGTGAGAATGCTAACACTTTAGCAAAACAGTCTGGCAGCTCCTCAAAAAGCTAGAGTTGTCATTTGATCCAGCACTTCTACTCCTTGGTATATACTGGAGAGAACTGAAAACATGTCCACATAACAAACTTGTACATGAGTGTTCATTCACTGTACGATTATTTATAATAGTCCAAAGGTATCAACAACCCAAATGTCCATCAATTGATAAATGGATAAACAAAATGTGATATATCCATACAATGGGTATAATATATCCATCCAATGGAATGTTATTCAGCAAAAAAAGTAATGATGTCCTAATACATGCTATAGCACAGATGACCTTGAAGACAAGCTAAGTGAAAAAAGTCAGACACAAGGGCCACATACTGTATGATTCTCTTTTTATGAAAGGTCCAGAGTATGCAAATCCATAGAGGCAAAAAGTAAATTAGTGATGGTCAGGATCTAAGGGAAGGAAAAGTGCAGAGTGGCTGCTAATGGGTATAAGGCTTCTATTTGGGGTGATGAAAAAGTTCCCGCACTAGATGGTGTTGATGATTAAACAGCCTTGTGAATATACCAGAAGCACTGACTTTTATATGTTAAAAAGGTGATTTTTATAGAATGTGAATTATATCTCCAAAAAAAGCTATTAAGAATTTCAAGACAGCAAGAGCAGAACATGAAACCGAGTGAGTGCAGGGCCTAGGTAGTTACACAGGCGCATGCCCAGGAAGCTGACCCCCACTTCGGTCTCCTGAGCCCTCTCACCTTGTGCCTCCTCTCTTCCAAATCCATGTTGTGTACTTCCCCCACATTTAATGCTGTGTTAGGTGTGGTAAATAAACCAGTTAAGGTTGGGGTGAATGACCATCCCGGTTTGCCGGGGACTGAGGGGTTTCCCAGGATGTGCTAAAACCGGGCAAATCCTGGACATATTAAGATGAACTGATCATCTTAGTGACTGCCTTGGTGGTCAGTGAACAGTGTCACACAGTCATTTTTCCTAATTGAAATCCTGAAGCACATCACCAGGCCTTATTTCTACCAGTGACGACAGCAGTGTGGTGTGGAGCCCTAGTTCGGGCCCCATAATCAGCCAGGTGGTTGGCAGAAATGCAGAATCACCGGCACCTCCCAGGCCTCCTGAAGCAGAACCTGTAGGGAAACAAAATCCCCAGGAGACTCACATGCACATTAAAGATGTGGAAGACAGAAGGTGGCTGAGCAGATGGAAGATTTGGGCCCAGGTTTTTAGTTTGCCATAAGCTGGCTGCATATCCTTGGGCAAGCTGCTTAACCTCTCTGAGCCTCCATGTCTTCACTTCTGTAATGTGGGAGATGGATTCCTAAAGCTAATGGTCAACGGCCTTACAAATACTTGTGAAATTTGTAGCATCTGGATTTGAATAAACAATGTCTATGTGAATCTAAAATCAGACAACCCTGCTTCGTTGATTTGCTAGCTTGTTAACTTTGGTAATGTGTCAGTTTTCTCATGCAGGGCTATTGTAGGGAGCATTGAGATAAATAGCATTCACAAAGTTCAGGGTAGACCCTCATTAAACGGAAGCTATTAGTTTTTGTATTGTTAAAATCTAAGGTTCTGATGAGAGTCTGCCATTAGAATACATCATCATTAATAGAGTTGGATCTGGATGTCTTTTAGTAATTGCAAAAATCCTTGTGTCTGGTATTGAGGAACATGAAGAATCTTTGTGTCAGGTGGGAGTATGTATTTAACTCCAGATTTTTTATTTAGACAGTTTCAGCTCAGAGGTTTCCTAAAAATCCACATCTACCTAACACACAGCTCCTGTATCTAAGAATGGAACCATCAGTTACAAAGATTAAAAACATCAGGAAAAATGTCTGTAAGCAGGATGCATCAATATGGTTTCCATGGTTAAGCAAACTAAGCTTTGATCTTTGAGAAAGAATGGCGACAGTAGCTCAGAGATTACGGTTTGCTCTGTAGGCTGGATTTTACCAACTGACAGTGCGGAGATTCCAAGGTCTTTGTTGGATATTTTTTGTTGTTCTTGGGTCCCAGCACTCAGTCAGATTTACATGTTGGAGATATAATTAGCCATAGACTGATTGCAAAGAATCAGCCATAATTTAAAAATATGAATTAACATAAAATGGCAAGCATTAAAAGTTAATGTTAACTTGATGCTCATTTATTTTTGCATCCAAATGAGCCTTATTAAGTTACTTAGTCCATCTAAACATGAGGGTTTTTTCTCGTATGTTAAGTTGTGATAACAATTTCTTCCATGCTAAACTCTGATAACAGATTTGAAAAAAAGCAGGCTTAGTCTGCTGCTAATATTCAATTTTGGTTTTTTCTGTGACCAGGTTTAAACCAGCATCATATTAAAGTTCAGAATCTCAGTATGGACTTTATGTTTTCTAAAGGCTTTCTAATGGAAATGATATTTTGACTGTCAATGCCCTGTGGTTTTGTCCACTGTCAGCACACTCAATAACTTTGAGCAGGTGGATGGAGTGCAGAGGGAGTTGGAATGTATGGAAATGTAGCAAGCCTGTGAGATGTGGGCTTAAATAAGCAAATCAAGCCAATTGGCTTAGAATTATGATGGTTGGCTTTCTAATGCATATTCAGAGAGGGCTGAAAAAATGTATGAAATTTAATTGTACCATAAAGCTGTCACAAGGAAATATATACAGAATATCAAGTAGGGTAACACTTCTTCTAGCGAGTTAATCTGTGAAAGTTAAAAAAAATTTAAAGAATATTACTGTTGAATAAATAATAGGAAGAAATGGGTGGGGCCAAGAAACAGTTTTTGGAGCAAGAAAAGGATTGCATAAACCCACATTTAATATGTAAAACATATTTGACATTTCATAGGCATTAGCAGTTCCTCCAGTGAATCTGTAAAACAAATTTGGGAAAGAGTTTAAAAAGTGAAATTATTTTAACTTTTCCTAGCCAAGAGGTGTAAGATGTAAGAGGTTTTTATGTATCAACAATATTTAGATGACTATTAATATTGTGATCCTATGTAATATGAATATTTTGCTCCTTTTAATTGAAAACCCAGTGTTTCTATAAACAAGATTGAACATATACCTAATACATGAGTTTTCTCCTCAAATTTTAATGTGCAAAGGAATCAATTGGAAGTGGGGATGGGGGCATCTTCTTAAAATGCAGCGTTTAATTTTTCATTTTCTTTTGAGGTAAAATTCACAAAACACAAAATTAGTCCTTAACCGTTTTAAAGTGTACAATTCAGTAGCATTTGGCACATTGACAATGTGGCACAATCATCACTTCCGTCTCGTTCCAAGACATTTTCATCAAGGAGTCACCGTACTCCTCAAGCAGTCACTCCCCATACCTCCCTCTCCTTTAGACCTTGGTAACTAATACCAACCTGCTCTCTATGGATTACCTGGATTCTTTATGTTTCAAATAAATGGAGACACATAACGCGTGACTTTTGTGTCTGATTTCTTACACCAAATGCAAATCTTGATGCAGAAGATTTGGTAACAGCCTGAGATTCTGCATTGCTAACATGCTTTGCGATAATGCCAATGCTGCTGGGGTTAAGATGGTGCTTGGAGGGGGCTGGGCTCAGGTGGAAGGGCTTCGGCCTAGTGAGGAGCAACGCAGATCAGAGCACTTACTGGCTGACATCAGCAGATCATGAACTTATTGAGCCACTGATGGAATCAAATGGACTTGCTGACTTATATATGCTCAGAAACATGGAGAGTCTCTGGCAGATCTATTCCACACAGTGTGTGAGACTTCAGAACGTGTCCACTGCCATTTATACTTTATTTTGTTAAATTACTTTTGCCATCTCCATCAGGGGACAGCAAACTATGGCGGAGGGGCCAGATCCAGGCCACCGCCTGCTTTTGTGTAGCTTGCGAGCTCAGAATGGCTTGTGTTTTTTTTTTTTAATGGTTGAAGAATAATGTTTTGTGGCATGTGAATGTTAAATGAAATTTAAATTTCAGTGCCCATAAATAAAGTCTTATAGAAACACAGCCACACTCAAATGTTTATGTATTGTTGATGCCTGTGATGGCAGTCGCCACATGGTTCACAAAGCCAGACATACTGGCTCTCTGGCCCTTTACAGATAAAGTTTGCAAACCCCTGATCTATATGATCACTTCAGACTGCAGGTACAGAATACAGCAGTTAAACTTTAGGAAAAATCAGCTCATAGACACGAGTTTTACAAAGTTCTGCTTTTAAAGAAGTTCTAATTTTCTAGTTAACGCAAAGAACTAAAAATCAGACTTCTGCTCCTGACCAAGCATTAGACTCCTTTTTTCTCCACCTCTCCCTTTTTTTTTAAAAGCCATTCTTGGCCATTGCTTTTAAGCCTCCTCACATTTCCACGGCTGTAAAGCTGTATGTGAAAATGTCAAGTGCTTTTTAAGAATGGATTTTACACTTGCCATTTTCAAGTGCAGTGGATTTACACTTCAAAAAGTCAGATGTGACTTCATAATTGAATTGCACCTGATCTTTTCAAGTGCTGGGCACTGGAACCTAGAGTCAAGGACAAGCTCAGAACTAGACTGAGTTTTTAGAGGTTGAATCTATCCTGAATTCAAGTCCTCATACCAATAACAAATGACCTCTGCAGCTGAAGTGTAGGCCAAGAGGAAACACTTTGAAGTTCTATCCCAAGTTGTTGATAGAAGTTCACAATGTTAATTTTCCTGTGTTGTTTTCTGATATTTATAATGGGCTAAATGACCTAGGATGTATGATATACCCATATTTAATGGGTGGAGCAACTAAGACAATCTCTAAGGAAGTGATAGACTAAACTTTAGGGATTTTTTTCAAGTTTTCACATATTAAAGATAAATGGACCAAGAAGCTGCCATTACCAATGGTTCAAATTTGCCCCTATGAAAGAATGAATTTGTTGACTACCCAGGTACTCAACCACTCAGACATAGGACATACACATATCTAAACCCTCACAAAAACCTAATCTTTATGGCTCTTTTGGGGAAAAAAAATGGAATATATCTAAACCTTGGTGTTCTAGAAAGCATTTTCTTTCTTTTTTTTTAATTTTTAAAAATGTTTTTTATTTATTTTTGAGAGACAGAGATAGTGCGAGCAGAAGAGAGTCAGAGAGAGAGGGAGACACAGAATCCAAAGCAGGTTCCAGGCTCTGAGCTACCTGTCAGCACAGAGCCTGATGCGGGGCTCAAACCCATGAACCATGAGATTATGACCTGAGTCGAAGCTGGACGCTTAACTGACTGAGCCACCCAGGTGCCCCAGAAAGCATTTTCTTTAATGGAATAAATCAGGGAAGTTCACTTGAGTTTAGGTGTCCAAAGTTTTTACTGGAGCTGCATTCATAGGAATGATTGATTGATTGCCTGTGCAGTTGAACTCAATTACTAGGTCAGCTGATACCATGAGACCTCAAGCTCTCATTCCGAGTCACGTGGTTGTCTTTCCAGTGTGGCCAGCGCCCAACCTGGGACTGTCAGGTGTGGCCAGTCCCCACCCTAAACAAAGATACTCCCATCAGGTATGACAGAGATGACCTCCTAGGAGCTAGAGACAAAGGCCAGAACCTTCTTTGGGTAAAGCGTATTTTTTACTATACACTTTCCTTTCAAAATAAAAATAAAATGAACATTTTTTTCAGTCTTCTGAAAGGATTGCTGGTCTTTGGGTTGTTGCTCTCCTATACTTCCTTAAGCTCCCTGTTTTACACTTAAGATTAATGAGTGAATGGAGAAGAATTAAGGTTCTTCTGTCTGTTGTTAAGCCCCTCATCCATATCCCAAAGACAAGGGTTTTTATTTTTTTATTTATTTACACAACAGTAAGACCTTTTTTTCCTAGGTAGACAGTTTCAAAGACAAAACAAATCAACTTTAAAAAATGAACAGATCTTCCATTGTTCTAAATCCATTAGGATTTTGTGCTCAGTAGAAAATACAAATTAAACTTTTATCCTTTTCATTACTTACAACTTTTGGAGACCAACTTTATTGTTTTTGAAAGGCTAAAACATGCTCATTATAAAAACTTCAAATAATAGAGGAAAGTAAAGAAGAATAAAGGAACACCCATTAGACATTTCACTACCTAGAGAAAATGTTAATCATTTCATTTGCCTCATCAATTTTTAACAAACTGTAGCTATTCTTTTCACTTGCTTTCTTGTCTGTCTTCTCCACTAGACCATGAGCTTTATGATGGCAGGGACCAAGTCTCTTTTGTTTACCATTGAATCACTATCTAATATCAGCATGGTATCTGGCACCATCCCTTAAGATTTGCTTAATAAATGATTGGTGGACATCTCTCTAGCCATATTATTCATATATGTGAATAATTTATATATACATATATAAATAGCTACAGAATGTAAGATCCATGGAGTTAGAGCTTTTTGCATGTTTTGCTTCACTTATATACTCCGGTTGTCCAAAACTAACAGCCAGGAGCCAATCCGTCCAGCAGCCTAGTTTTTGTAAATAAAGTTTTATTGGAACACAGCCACACCCATTTGTTTTACATATTGCCTGTGGCTGCTTTCATTCTACAATGGCCGACTTGAGCTGGTCTGCAGGGACCATACGGCCTACAAAGCCTAAAATATTTACTGTGTGAACCTTTACCCAAAGAGTTTGCCAACCTCTGCTATAGAATGATGTCTGTTACTTAGTAGGTGCTTGACAAATATTTCCTGCATGAATAAAGTTTATGTGAATTATATATATTGTACAAGATGTTTCTCATCAAATGGTATTTCAAATATCCTATTTTGAACGGTTGCATTAAATTTTATTTGTATAGTATATTTGACTAGCTGCCTTTAATGGACTTTCAAGGTACTTCCTTTTTTATTTATTTCTTTTTCTCACTGTGTAAACAGCAGGACAGAGAACATGCATCTTCTCTGTGTTCACCTATATGAGGGTACATTTATCGATGTGGGGTTTCTGGGTCAAGAGATAGTCATGCTTTCACATTTTGGATGTATTTTGGCAGATTGTTTTCAGAAAGGTGATAGCAGTTTACATTCTTAACAGTACCATTTTCCCATAACTGTACCAACACTTGATGTTAGGACCAGAATTTTTATTTAGGCACGACATAAACATGAACAAGAAAACCCGGTCAAGTGGGAATCAGATTTCCTCGAAGCTACTTTTGGTAATGAAACTGACTTGTCCTGCCACAATGATGGGAAATATAAATGGTTTTTACTTGCCAAAGTAAAAGCATGGTGGTACCCTTGATTACATTTACATTTACCACTAATTCCCTTAGCTCCTGAACACAGGAGGAAAAGTCATTATGATAATGAAGGAAGCTATTTTTAAACAAATGTATGCGTGTACATTTTAGAAATAGAAATAGAAATCTTCTTTAGAGAGGGAAAAATGCTTACATATTATTCGTTTTTCAAGGCAAACTTAACATCCACAATAAAATAGAATTATTTTTTTCTTTTTAAAAATAAAGTCTCCTTTCACCTTTTGAAGAGAAGATTGAGATGATAGTCCAATTTGGAGAGTCTTTGATGACAGGCTGTAGGTGTGTACTAACAGTGATATATTTGGGAATTGCTCTGATTTGATGGTTCCCAAAGATGGGAGCTGGGATGCCCAGTGCTGTCCTGCCTTTCACCACTGAGGGCATGCTCCTAGATGTGCTTGGAGTACATAAAGTGCCTAGTTCAGGGGGTGGGGAGGGAGGATATGTGTGTGAGGGGGAGGGGAGCAGAGCCATTCTGTTCTCATTAGGTGTTTTGAAAAGCCAGCTGGAAACTGGAATCAAGCTCCATTAGCAGTGCACTATGAGGGCACGGCGGTTAAGTTCCTAGACCTGAATGCTAAGCTTCTTATGTTCTAAATCTTCTGTCAAGAAGATTACTGACCTTCCCTTTGATGCAATGCAACAGTTAGCAGGTTGAGTAGTAAAATTTCAGACCTCTTAGTCACAGATGAAACTAGTTATTTATAAGGAAGAAAAGCCTGCTCACGTGCTTAACTGAGGAAATGGATAACTTCATTGTGCAGCAAAGATACTCTTTCCCTCCTATTTAATGACTAAAGCTGAAGATGCAAATAGCGGAATGGCATGTAATGGAATTTAGCTAGCTGGGAAGCAGGTGGGTTACTACGAAGTCAAAGAATTGGAAGCTTAATGCCTCACTGTGTGGCCTCAGGACATGCTCTCGGGCACTGTGCTGTTCTGTCTTCCACTGTATTGACTTAGCACAAAATTAAATGGAGTGTTGGAAATTAACCATTGAATCAGGTGATGGAAAAACACAAATAAGTCTCTACAGAGCCAGACATCTTTTTGGGCCATTGCCACAGCTCAGAAACCCCCATAGATGCTGGTGCTCTCACTTTTGTGAGGTGAATACCTGAAATACTTTGTAAGAGAGTTTCTCTCCTTGGCAAACGCCAAATAATGCACAGGAAAGACAATCTTCCTTGTTTGAACTTTCCAGTGGACTTTTCTTAGTCTCACTATGCAAATATTTCAACCAACTCACTTATTAAGGGAAGATAAAAAATAATGGTTTTAAAAAGTAAAACTGACTATGCCTCTATTGATAACCTTCTGAACTCCAGAGACAATTGTCATCACCCCTGAACGGTATGCTTTGCAGACTGAGCATCACAGAATGTCTTCATTTTATTTGAGTTTACTGGCGGCTGCCTATGCAATAGAACACAAGGAGGAATGTCAGTAATCATCTGGAAATGTTGTCAATGGAAATAGAAAATATTCTCAAGCATATTTGACATGTGTGCAGCCATACCCAAACCCCAAATTAGCTGGATAATTGCCATCTTTGTTTCCAGCTTCCTCCCAGTTTCTCTTACAAATTACAATTGACACCTAGACCTAACCGGAAAGAAAATCCATATGATTGCTGATCAGATCACTCAGGAATAGGGAATATTTATTTGTTAAGTGACTTCCGAAGGTTATTTGTGGAGAGAGCACTACTAAACTGGAACTCCTAAATCAAGACTATTGACTGTAACTCTAGGGTTCAGTTCATTAAAAACAAGTTAGCATGGAAACTAGTGGATTATTATTTTAGTTGTTGAGTAGATGGTGGATATACAAGAATATCTCATTTTAATGAGATACAGGTAATCAATTAGTTACTTTGTTGTTGATTCCTCAAATAGCTGATCATGGCACATTTACCTGAAGGTGACGGTCAAGTTATAGAGGTGTTTCATTGTGATTGAGTTTTTCTTTGTTGTTTTTTTGTTTTTTGTTTTTGTTTTTTGTAACATCTGCCTTTTTCATTTCATCAATTGTGGTGGCCCAATTCTCTGAGTAGAAGATTTTTACCTCAGTGCATGCATTTATATTGTAGAGAAGATTTCAAATTACCTTCAAAGAAGAATCTTGTTCCTGTCCCTAAATGCTCCCTTAGCTTACCACCAAGTGGAGGTGAAATTACTTTTCTGTGCTTGTCAGGCTTTTCAGTGTTGACCTAAGAGTGTTAACTCTATCCCTAGCTTGACTGTCTGTTCAAGTATAAGGATCAGTACTAAGTTGACAGCATAAAATAGAAATACTCTGGCTATTTTTTAGTGCAACATTGAACTCACTGCTGCATGCCTCACCTCTCCAGAGCTCAGCAGAGATCAGCATTATTCCAAGGGGGTTGTGTGAAGGCTGTGCAGTGTAAATGTTCTTCCAGATGACCTACACATACCCCTTGCTTGAGTCAGGCCAGCATAAACCTGTGTAGCTGGACTGGTTCATATTGCACCTTGCAGATTCGCTTTTTATTGACTTGATGTGGGAGCTGTACTATCACAAGGGTGACCAAACTGCCCCTGTTTGCCCCAGACAGTCATGGTTTCAGAACTGAAAATATCCCAGGAAACGTTTTAGCTCCAGACAAACCTGGACAGTTGGTCACCCTACCAGCCAATCAAACACATCTCCATGCAACTCACCTATGCGTCAAATGTAAGGTTGTGAAGATCTTCATATGGATGCTCATGAGGTTTTTCTCTTTGGTCTTGGTTTTTCCTGAGCAACTGTGTATTTAGCCAAACATCACATGGTGACTGTGAATTATAGAATCGATGAGTGTACTTTCTTTTGCACTGGCAAAAGGCAAACCAAATTTATGGCCCAGCTAAGAGGTTCATTTTTCTATTACCACATGCCTGACTCCATTTTATGGCCTTTCTCTTGGCTTCTTTATTTTTTGTTTCAATTTTTTAAAATGTTTTATTTATTTTTGATACAGAGAGAGACAGAGTATGAGAGGGGAGGGGCAGAGAGAGAAGGAGACAGAACCGGAAGCAGGCTCCAGGCTCTGAGCTGTCAGCACAGAGCCTGATGTGGGACTTGAACCCACAAACGTGAGGTCTGACCTGAGCCGAAGATGGAGGCTTAACCAACTGAGCCACCCAGGCGCCCCTATTTTTTTGTTTCTTTATCCTTTCTCTGCCACCTCTAATATGTTAACTTGTATCTACATATTCATGAAATTGCCTTTGATACCTTTTTGTTAAAGAGGAGTCATGAGTAAAAATTGCCGTGTTTCATCACAAAACTAATATTGTAGGTCAAGCCTTCCAAGAAGCAGTCTCTGATAAAGAAATTAGTATGCAGGAAGTTTATGGGGAGTGCTCTCAGGATCCCTACGTTTCAGGGGAGGGGAGGAAGCAGGACAGACAGACAGAGAAGCTAGGTTGCCCTGCAGCTCCCAGGGGAGCTCTTGAACTGGAATGGCTCTTCAGAGTTGTCCTGGGTTTGGGCAAGAAGGCTGGCCATCCACTTCCACCCCCATAGAGGAGTTGCGGAATGTGGAATGTGTGTGACCTTGGGTGAGGGGCTCTCTGCAACCGAGGGAAGATCTCAGAGAGACCCCAAGGTGAAGCCTGGCAGGCAGAAGTAATCCCAGCAGCTGGGACAGGAGTCCCCCAGCATCACTGTCCTCTACTGGTAACAGCTCTCGCTCTCCATAGTGATCTCCTCTTGACTGTGAGGAGTAGCAGAAGGAGCAGGGAGGTCTCGGCGCTTTATCTGTAAAATAAGGGTAATAATATCTCCATTGCAGAATTTTTGTGAAGCTCCATCAGATTACCTGTCTATATAAAGAACTTATCACGGAGTGCACCATGTAGTAGATACCCAAGAAGTGGTAATCGCTGTCATTTATCACTCTCTCTCAACATGTGGGCCTACTATATCAATGTGCGCCTATAGATCATTTTATTCTATGATTTGACTGTGCATGAAGGTAGTTATAGCAAAGTTTAGGTTAAGATAAACCAAACCAAACCAAACAAAACCAATTAGGAACATGAACATCCTCATACTAGTACCTGTTATAGCATAATAGGCTTTCTCCAACAAATTAGGAGCAAAAGAAAAATGACTTACAATAATATTCTAGGTAGACTATTTGAAAGTCTATATTATAGGATTATTTGTGAATCTCTTGAGTCTTTAATAAGGAATCAGGAGAAGCCTGATACTGGCACAAAGATGGCTGGGCAGCTTTGATACCTTCCTGGTTGTAACTGGATTCTTTTTATTCTGAGAATTCCTATGACCCACTTTTTTTGTCAGTCAATGTGAAAGCAAGAGACTAAAAACTTAAAGTGAGAGTCTCCTGGCTGGCTCAGTCAGTAGAGCATGTGACTTTTGATCTTGGGGTCATGAGTTTGAGTCTCACTGTGAACGTAAGACCTGCTTCAAAAAACACAATAGGGGCACCTGGGTGGCTCAGTTGATTAAGCATTTGACTTCAGGTCAGGTCATGATCTTGCAGTTCGTGTTTGGGCACTGCATGGGGCTCTGTGCTGACAGCTCAGAACCTGGAGCCTGCTTTGAATGCTGTGTTTCCCTCTCTCTCTGTCCCTGCCCTGCTCATGCTCTGTCTTTCTCTCTCTCTCAAAATTAAGTAAACATTAAAAATAAAATAAAATAATAAAAATAGAAAAGCAGAGCTGAGAGCAAGAATGGTTAGACAAAATGAAAGAACTTAGAGAGGGTGAGATAGTCTAAAGTTAAAAAGGTAAAAAATAAGATAAAGTATCACCAGTGATACATCTTTTTTAAAAAGTACTTTTAAAGAGCCAAATGTAAAAAGCCTAAAGGGCAATTAAACTCATGAATTTAAAAACCAATAAAATAATACTGAATTAAAAATAAATAGGAAATGAAACGTAACATAAGAAAAGTTAAAAATAGAGCACAGAAATATTTGACATTCACATTAACAACAACTACAGAAATAACATTGCATAGATATGTGGTCAGAAGAGCTATTTTATAAACCTCAGGTCAACAATATATACATTAAGAGCAAAAACAATCTATTTGAACCTATGACTATAAAGAAGCTATTTAAATATATTTATTGAATAATTTCAAATTGAATGTCTCATCCTTTAAGGAGTTATTAGGTACCTAGAATGTGAATTTACCTAGAAAATGTGAATAAAGAAAATGAATGTTAGCAGGATAACCTTATGTTCAATTCTCTTAAAAGACATTGAGAACTGACAGGACAGGTAGAAAATATAACTCATTTCTATCACTGTCTCTCTCCCCACACCCCACCTCTACCCATAATTTCAGCAAAGCAGAATTTTTGGTCCTAAAGAAGTGTTTAAATATTATGTACAGATTATTCACTAGTCACTTGGGGTGCTTGTTAAAAGCACTTATTCTTAGAGATTCTGAATCAGAAATGCTGAAGTTTGATCCTGGGGATATACATTTTAACAGATGTGACATGTCATACTGATGTCCCACCAAAGTTTGAGAACCGCTGTTCCAGATGACAGGACTAATAGCCCTAGACAGAGAGAACTAATAACCTTAGGAGAGGCAAGGACTCCTGGTGACACACTGTGTCACACACAGCAGCTGAGAAGCAGGGAATAGATCTTTAACACACGTTTGAAAAATCAGATGTCTCCAAGCTGCAACTGACACAGAAAAGAAAAAAATCGTATAATGGACGCTTATCAAATCTGTAGACAACTCAATAGAAAGAAGGGTTAACATGATAGATGATAGCATTAAAACTCAAAAGGGTCTTGACAGGCTGTGAAATAGGATTGAAATTAAGACGTTGAAATGTAACAGGGATAAATGTAAAATCCTATATTTAGGTTGACAAAAAAAAAAAAATTCACCACCCAAGGTCGAGGTGGGAGAAAACAACTTGATAGAATTCATAAATGAGGAGCTAGGAGATTTTGTTGACTATCCCCAGAACAGCAGTGAGCAGAGTGGAGAGGCTGCTCACAAAGCTAACGTAACATGAGGCTGGCATAGTAGAGAGAGGCTGAGAGAGGAGGAACAGCCTTGACTTTCTCTGTGCTGGTCAGCGTGTGCACCTTCCCAGATAAAATATTTCAAAGAGAATATTGATAAACGAGAACTCAACCAGGGAAGCAGCAGGGTGAGAGCATCTCATAATTATGCTAAAAAAGGGATGACTGAGATTTAACTCAGGAAAGGTGGGTTCTTCCAATGTTCCAAGTTATCTATCACTCACAATAGGGAAATATCAAAGAACAGATGAGGCAATCCTCAGGAAGCTAACGGCTGAGGCATAGAAGGATTGAGGAGATCCAAATAGAGCAAAGAGTTCTAGGAGAATGAAGACTGAAAAAGAGAGATTTGAATTTGTCCGTAGGAAGTTGAGTTGAATGGTAGATGCAGACGAAGTGAACGGACATCAGAGAGAAGGTGGGTGGCACTATATGGAGGCCATGTTTGTAGATAGCAAGTTCTAGAATTTTGGCGGAGAAGAAAGGGAGAGAAATTGGATGAGTTTTTAGAAAAGGCATCAGTCAGAATTGTAGTTTAGCTTTATGGATAGGGAAGTCCTGCGGCTATTTGGTGTGGTGATCAGCTGATCAGCTGCGGGTTTGCAGACTTAAATCTGTTGTCCCAGCACAGTATTAACATGCTGTCCTCTTTCACTCCTGAAAGGATCCCAGTGTGCGCAATCAATATTGTGGTTCTGCAGTATATGACGGCTGAGGGAGGTGAGCCAGTGGACAGAGCGTGAGATTGAAGATTTGGTAGTGAATATGCATAACGAGGGAACAAATCCTGCCAGCTCCTGGCTTGGGCAGCGACAGGCTCGGGCTGGCCGGGGAGCCAGGCTGGGAATACAGTTGGATAGGGAAGTGCTGGCAGGGGCCATGGATCCAAAGAGTACAGGCCAAGTACGGAACTCAGCTGGAGCCAGCAGGGCTCTGGCGTTCTGTCTGGCAGTGATGAAGACTTCTGCATTGTAATACTTCATCTGTCAGTGATGAAACCTTTTCTAGAGAAGAGTCCAATGAATGTGGGTGAGGGAAATATTCTGGGGCTTCTCTAACCAGACATTCAAAGCCCAGCTTTGAAGTTTGTTGGTTTCAAAGGCATGCTGCCAGAAGCTCTCTTTTGCTAGGGTTTCTCTCTCCTCAGTGGAATGGGAAAGATCTTGCTTCCTTAGCAACTGGTAAAAAGTAGAAACCTATTAAATCAGAGTGAGCTATGTAAGTCTAAACTTCAAAACCATCATAAATATACCATCAATGAGGGCCACAAACCTTGGACTTTTCTCTGAGTACACATTTAATGGGACTCGTGGATTTGCCAGTGCTATAGAATCCCCACTGACTTACAACAGGCAGACTTAATGCCCTGGTCTTTTCAAATGCAAGGGGACCCTGAACCACTTGGCATCCTTTTAACTGTTCTTTTATTAGCCTCTTCAGGGCCATATTTCTTTCTCCAATGTGAAGGAGAGATGCAGATATTGTAGTCTTGTCTGTGGTTAAGAACACAGTCAGAGGTGTTGGTTGGAGGCTCATTTCCATTACTTAACATTTGTTGCTTGCCTTTGAGAAAATGACTATGTATCTGAGCCTTAGCTTTTTGTATGTGGAATGGGGGTAATGACAGTACTTCCCAAGTGAGGCAATGAATGTAAAGTGACTGGCATGTTTTGCCTATTACATAGTTAATGTTAATAAGTAGTGGTTGTTGTTATTTTTATTATTCTTATCATGCTGCCTCAGGGTGAGATGTTTGAGGAAAGCTCAAGTGTAGTAGGGAGTGTTTCATTTTGGATCTATTTAACGAACATTTACTGAGCAATTCATATGTATGTGAAGGACTTTGCTGTTCAAGAGTTACTTATCAATAAAGAGCATTGCCTTGTTAGTCTAGTGGGTACTTTCTGTGCACTTTGATGAATTGCAGTCAATTCCCTCCTGATGTGGATGTGGCTTTTTTGAATAATATGTAATAATAGTAACAATGATGGCAACAACAACAACAACAATACTAATACATACCACCTTAAACCTGTACAGTGCAATAGTTCTGGCCAGGCCACTAGCAACCTCTCTGAGTGTTACCACACATAAGACCTGTGCTTTTTGATTAACCAGTGTCCTCAAATACGTGGTGTGTGTGTGTGTGTGTGTGTGTGTGTGTGTGTGTGTGTGTTTGTGTGTGTAAGGGTCATTTTCTCATCATAAAAGCCACATGACTGTGGGCAGGGTAGATATTGTTTCCTCATCCTTTTGGCTGAACTCACTAGTTTTATTTAACTATTTTATGAGAATAGGCAAGGTTATACCATGCTTTGTAATCTTTAGTGAGATTTATGGAGAGAGTTATTAAAATTTGGTAGCAAATTTAATCTCTGCTGCATGTCAGGACTGCAGATAAATTAAAAATAATTAAGCCCTTCAACATTGGAATCAGCAAATTCCCACCTTTCCTTTTTATTCTTCTTAGGCTTAGAAGCGATACAGTGGCTACATTAGAAAAAAACTGTCTTTGGGTACCTGGGTGGCTTAGTTGGTTAAGAGTTGGGCTTCGGCTCAGGTCATGATCTCATGGTTCATGAGTTCAAGCCTTATGTTGGGCTTTGTGCTAACAGCTCAGAGCCTGGAGCCTTCTTTGGATTCTTTGTCTTCTCCCTCTCTCTCTGACCCTCCCCCAGTTGTTCACATTCTCTCTTTCTCTCTCTCTCTCAAAAATAAGTAAGCATTAAAAATAAAGAAAAAACCTATCTTTTCCTCCCTCCCTCCCTTCCTTCCTTCTCACACATTTATTTGGTGTTTATTGTGTGCAGCTAAGGGTTGGAATGCACTGATCATTGTGCTTTTTATTTTTATTTTTTAAAGTTTATTTATTTTAGAGAGAGAGAGTAAGTGGGAGAGGGGCAGAGAGAGAAAAATCCCAAGAATGCTCCACACTGTCAGTGCAGAGCAGCCTGATGCAGGGCTTGAACTCACAAACCATGAGCTCAGGACCTGAATCAAACTCCAGAGTTGAACGCTTAACCGACGGAGTCACCCAACCACCCCTGTGTGTTTTAAAATAAATTTTAATTAACAATGTTCCTGCATAGAGCCATCTACCTTTCCAGTGAGCCTGATTTCTTTTTCTCCACAGGCTCAGTTTGTGAGCCTCGAGCCAATTTGCATAACTGATTAAAGACCATTTTTGTCTTTATGACCCATTTTTGTTAGAAGCTTTGCTCTTCTTCATCGACTACTGTGGCAATTATGATCATTTACACTAGTCTGGCTGAGGATTTTCAGATTTGAATCTCAAGGAACTGTAGGCATGAGGTTTTCAGAAATGCTTAGAATGACTGTCTGAGTTCTTTCACCTGCAAAATGATGGTATTAACATTTTACTGATTAAAATGCATTTTGTAATCCTTGGTTGTTGGCTTGTTAAGGCCAAAACTGTGGCCTATGTAATTGTTAAAAGTGAAGTATGACTAACTTGGTAACGCATTTCTGGGCCATTACTGGCCTTCCCGTATTAATTGTAACACTGGTAGTGCTGCCCTCACTTTCTCAAGTAGAAACAAAGGGAAAAAGTCTTATAACTGTAACAGTGTAGTAATTAACATGTCACTAGTGGCCCTTTGGCATTATAATTTGAGGTAATAGTGAAAATGTCACTTCAAGTTATTCTATCATTTATTAAGAAGTAAATGAAGTCTTCAAAATACAGGTTAAGATCAATAGGTGTTCTTTAGGCCATTAGCTGCAGGGTCATTTTAACTTTAGTTTGGTGCAGAAGCCACCTTGTCACCGTCTTCCCTTTTCCTGCCACACACTGGTTACATATGCATGTTGTGCATTTTGTGTGATAGTTTGGCCTATGAAACAGAGCAGGGGTATTGGGATCTGTCACAGCAGGGGCTGAGTCTAGGGTGGTGTCCTTGTTAATTGTATGACATAGTTAACTGTTATGAGTCTGCCTTGTAAATGAAAAAATGGGCACACCTGAGTGACTCAATCAGTTGAGATTCCGACTCTTGATTTTGACTCGGGTCATGATCCCAGGGTCATGGGACCGAGCCCCATGTCGGGCTCTGAGCTGAGCATGGAGCCTGCTTAAAATTCTTTTTCTCCCTCTCCCTCTGCCCCTCCCCTCCACTCTCTCTAAAAGAAACAAACAAACAAGTAAATAAAATGTAGACATGAAGGCAATGATACTTTATTAGTGTGTTGGTGAATATTAAATATGACAAAGCATAGAAGTGTTTGGCATACAACATGGGCGACATTTGGATAAACGTACCTACTTTATGCTATTTATATGTATTATTTTTATTTCTCACTGAGTTCTGATAGATAGATGCTCTAAATATTTCCCTTTTATAAATGGGAAGTCAGGGAGGTCAAGTGACTTGTTAAGATTACATAGTGAACAGCTGAGGTGGGTTTCAAATCTAGGTCCACAACCTCCAGACAAGCTTGGGCTGCTGTCCTGTTGCCTCCCATGTGTCAGGGCCTCAACTAGCCACAGCCCCTCTGCTCCTTCCATGAAGGTTTCTGACTAAGGGTCTGAGAGAAATATTTTTTTCTTATTAAGTTTGTATATATGACTTTCCATTAAAATAAAAATATATAGCCCTCTACATTGGCACTCTGGATTCAAGTTAGAGATTCTGGGTGTTATCAGTCACACAATCCTAATGGCATAGCTCAGAACGGAAGGTCTTGCTACAGACATAAATTTTCCTTCTCTTTAAAAAAAACTGTTAGATTTTGATATAATTCAAGCAAATTTATAAGGAATAGTACAAAGAAATTTCTTCTATGCTTTATCTGGACTCACCAATGCTGTATGCACTTTGCTTCATTTGCTTTCTCATTTTGTTTGTGTATATAAGTATGTGTGTGAAATATATATATACAATTTATTTTTCTGATTGCTTCAGAGTAAGTTGAAGACATCAGATACATTGTTCTCCTTTAGTACTATATACTGTAATGGGTGTTCCCAGTGAATAAAGAAACTTCTTATATAACCATAATGTAATTATCAAACTCAAGAATTATAATGTTGATACCATCTAATAATTTAATACACAATCCATATTCAAGTATGTCAGTTCTCCAAGACCAGTCCAAAATCACCCACTGCATTCAGTTGTCATGTCTCTTTACTCAGCTTTAATCTGGAACAATTCTTCAACCTTTATTTTGTCTTTCTTAACTTTGAAATTTTGAATAGTACAGATCAGTAATTTTGTAGAATATTCCTCAGTTTGGCTTGCCAGATATTTCTTCATGATCAGATTTGAATTATATATTTTTGGCGGGAAAAACACAGAAATGATATGTCTTAGTGCATTGGACCTGGTGCATCACTTTCATTGTTTATTTTGATGCTTAAATTGTCCCACATTTGGTCACTGGAAACGTCTTAAACTGGCTTCTGTATCCTTTTGGCATGTACCCATCATTCATTGACCACTTCCTTACTTTCTGGCATGAGGTGCTAGAAGCTCATCTTGTACTTCCCCTGTTGCAAAAGTGGAATCAACATTTTTCCTAGAGCTTTGGTTCTTTTTACTGGAGAATGCTATATAGAAACCATGATCTGGCGGTCATTGATGCTAGAGTGTTATTTACCTCTAGTGTAAACAACTGTCAGTGTACAGAACTAGGAAACACACACACACACACATACACACACACACACATTCTCATCTCTACACTCTATTCTCTTCTATCTATCCATCTATATGGAAAAAAAATGTTACTTTTGATACCTCCAATTCCAGCTTAATGCCACAGAATTTTTATAATAACCTCCCCCTTTCTGTATTTATAATTCCCTTCCCCAACCATGAAGTCTCTGGCTCCCATGATCCCAAAATATTTACTCATTTACTCTGACTACACAGAAACTAGTTTAAGAATTGTTAAACCACACTACGTCCAAAAGCAAGCATATGCACTAGAATTCAATACTTATATATAGTTTTTCTAAGATAAAAACTTTATACAATGAAAAAAGGAGCCCAGTTTACTGAGCTTGGCAAATACATGCACCTGTGTATCCTACATTCCTGTGAAGATATAGATGTTTTCTGTTATTCCAGAAAGTCCCCTTGTACCCCTTCCTAAAAGTTCCCTTTTATCCCCAGAATAAACCAATTTTCAGATTGGTCTTGCTTATAGTATGTCTTATAACTAGAATAATCAAGCATGCATTTTTGTATTATCTTTTAAGTTTCTCTAGATTTTAAACTTATTTTAGCATTTTTATATATTTTAGCATGATTATTCCCAAATTTTAATGCTCACCCCATATCTAAATGACACTTTACCCCTATCTACCCACAACTATAGTGAGACAGAGATTGTGGCTATAAAAGAATAGAATACTACTGATCTTAAACTAAAATACTCTTTGATGGCTTGAAATTCATTGTTATGAAAATAAGACTGATTGTGTAAATGAGGTTATCACCATCCCATCCTACCAGTTAGCATCATTCAGTTCCCTCAAAATCCACATCAGTTGATCAGCACATTCACTTAGTCTGACGCACTCACTCATTTAGAAATATGATGAGCACATCTCAGACACTTTTCCAACCAGTGGAGACCGAGCAGTGAAAAAGTAGGTGATGTTCCTATTCTATCAGAGCTTCATATGTGCCACTTACAGTGTTCTTTATTTTTGCGTGTGTGTGTGTGTATATTCAAGATTCAGTCTCATACTGTTATAAACTGAATGTTTGTGCCTCCTTAAAATTCATAGATTGAAGTTTTAATCCCCAGTGAGATGGGATTTGGAATTGAGACCTTTGAGAGATAATTAGATCACGAAAGCAGGATCCTGGTCTGTTGAGATTAGTACCTTTATAAGAAGAGGCATCAAAGAACTTGCTCTCCTTCTCCCTGGCATGTGAGGACTTAGCAAGAAGGTGGTAATTTGCAAACCAGGAAGAAATTTTTCTCCAGAATCTGACCATACTGGCACTCTGAACATGGGCGTCTACCCTCCAGAATTATGAGAAAATAAATCTCTGTTGTTTAAGTCACCCAGTCTATGATATTTTGTATGGCAGCCCAAGCAGACTAAGACAGATAACATATTTCTTCTGCTTGAAATTTCAGTTTTTATTTATCTGAGGAAATCTTTATTATCATTCATTTTTAAATGTTCATATTTTTGCTTGGTATAGAATTCTCATTGGGAATTTTTGTCTCCTAACACTGTAGACAACTCACTCCCTTGTCTTCAAAAAGACAAGTCTACTATAATTTCATCTTTTTCCCTTTGTATGTAATGTGTCTTTTCTCTCTGGCTACCTTCAAGATTTGTGGGTTGTTTTTTTTTTTTTGTTTTTTTGTTTTGCTTTTCTTTTCAGTCGTTTGAATATAATATCCTTCTGAGTTGTGCATAGGAAAATAGAAGCCTTAACTTCTTTATTTATGGTAAGAGTGTTCCACCAAGAAGTTCCTCTGCTGTTTGCACATGTTGGTCCTTTTTCTATGGTGCTCTTCCCAATTCCAATTATCATCAAATCCTATTCAGACACTAAGAACTAGGTTAAGTATTTCCATGAGGCCTTCATGGTAGATAGTTAACGTGGCCACCAAGCTCTTTCTCCTTTGATCTAGACACATTTTAGATGAAACCCATTGTTTCCCTACGAAATGATTTCAAAATGCTTCACTATTCACAACCTTCCTTTAAGCATACTCTCTTCTGAAATGTACCCTATTAATTAAGCAGACTATTTTTCTTGTTGTTGTTTTGTTTGTGTGTTTGTTTCATGGGGGGGGGTTGTGCCTTGTCAAAAAAAAATCTCTTCATGCTTTTCATCATTAGTATAACTACTTTCTTCAACTCACATGATTAATTTAATTGGATTGCTTTCCTTTCTAAATGGGTGACTCAAAAACTAAGGGAAAAAGTTGGGGTTTTGATTTTTTACTTTGCTTTTCTGTTTGGAGTGTCACTGTAACTACTGTATTGTAAATGATGGAAAATAATTGCATATGTTAAAAAAAATAAATTGTGTTATATTAAAAAAACAAAAAAAATAAAATGCAGTGAGTATAGACATTTTATAACATATAGAACACTGTTAAGAAAATGTTACAAATGATGCTTGATCATAAATATATAACATTTGTAAATATGAAAAAAAAAACTGAGGGAAGAAAGGCAGGTAAGGGCCACACTCAGAAGGAACCCATGCTTGATTTTATGTTCTTCTGTTGCAAATCTTAAATTCTTAATAATACTTGAACAAAGGTTGCCACACTTTCATTTTACATTGGGTGGCCCTGAAAATTATGTAGGTGGGTTTTGGATTTGGGATTCACATCTCAGTAGGGAATTTGAATAGCCAGGATGTGGTATAAGGATATTAAGATAACCTGAGCAGAGAGGAAAGGGAATACAAGGAGGTAAAGCCATCCCTGAGGCAGCAATTCCAAAATATTATAAATCTGGGCATTTCATGTATGAGTTATATGTAAAAAGGCATGAATAGTCAAATTTCAGAAATGTTTTAAGGAAAGTTAAGTAAGTTTCCTTAGGACAGAACTTCTCAGTCTTTAATGGGATGTCATCTGCTACTAGTCTGGGGGAACAAGTGTTCTTTGGGTTATAGTTTTGGGACATAGCTTGACAAATGGAGAAAACAGTGCCAGGCTCCCAGGGCAACAAAGCCTGCTACTACCAGTAGCTTTGGGACCTAGGGTTGTGGATTGGTTAGTAGAAGGAATGGAGTCATTACTCTTTACCAATAGACCAAAGGCATTGTTACATGCATGAGTCTGCAGTTGTTTTTATTCCCATCCCTACCACCAAATACATCCTGGTTCATCTCTTTTTTTTCCCCTTTCCATTTTAGGATTGCACTTCAACTTACATTTTAGTCAATTTTTACCTTGATGAAAGATGAGTGTTGAATCATATATATGGATCTGTAATATGCATGACTCCATTGAAAACTATGGAGCAATATTCTCTAAGGGATATTAAAAAAAGGGAGGATACTTGGCTTGTGCTGTAGATGCACAAAAACATTTATTACTAAATGAATAAGAGCTGTGATCAGAGTCTCGGTCATTTCCTCTTAGAGGATCCCTATGTATAGCTTGTTCTGCATATCCCATAATGCCAGCCCTGGCTGGGTAGAAATAGCACTATAAGTGATCCCATGTTACCCTCTAATGTAACCATCAGCCTTATTCTATAAATCAGCTGGAAAGTAAGCCTGCACTTAAGGAGCTTGTGCCTAGTACACAAGAGACCACTAAGAGTGTGTTAGTGAAGAGGGAAGGAGAAATGGGGAACACACGCTAGGCACTGTTGGAAGTTGGCAAAGTGAGTGGGTAGATTGCCAGTGAGTCTTTATTCTGTGCCCATTGCTTGCAGAACATATTTAATATCTAGCAATAGCATGGTTTTGAGCCATGGTTCTCAATTCTGGCCCAATCACATATGAAAATTTGAAAAATAATTAGATAAAAATTACCCTACCTTTCTACAATTCTGATTCCATTGGTGGGTGGACCCACAGATCTAAATTTTCAATAGTTTTCCCATGATACAGGAGGTCAAGAACTACAAACTGTTAGAAAACACTGATATGGGCAGTAAACTAAGCAAAACACACTTCCAAGTCATAGTGTCTGACCTGAGAAACAGCAGATGTTAATGTAATCTGTAGAACATATTTATAGTCTAACTTTTTGTACAGATCTTCTCCTTTTGAAAGAATATTTTTGGTGATAAATCTATCACACTCTTTTCAGGATTAAGATCTTGTGCTAATACTCTCTTAATTATATTTTTATTTCATGATCACTGTAACTTTTAAAAAACTTTTTTATTATGTTTTTAGAGGAAAATAGTTATATAATAAACAATACAATAAATGCCCTAAGAAGCTCCAATTATAATTTAAAAGACTGTATGTATGTCTGTGATTGAAAAAAATTGTACTCTTCATGAAATGTCTTTTTTTAATGTTTTTTATTTATTTTTGAAAGATAGAGACAGCGCGAGCAGGGGAAGGGCAGAGAGAGAGTGAGGTACAGAATCTGAAGCAGCCTCCAGGCTCTGAGCTAGCTGGCAGCACAGAGCCCGACGTGGGGCTCAAACCCACAAACCATGAGATCATGACCTGAGCCAAAGTCGGATGCTCAACTGACTGAGCCACCCGGGCTCCCCTCTTCATGGAATGTCTTAAAGAATCAATTTTTTCCCACCACTGAGTTTTAACATTCAGATTTTCATTATCCCAGATAAATTTCCTGATATTTTATTATGAAAGCAACTAATTTTACAATAAACATGCATACAACTACTGCCTAGATTCTACCATTAACATTTTCCTATATTTGTTTTAAAACAAATCTATTTAATTATTTATCTGCTTCTCATTTTTTAGTCCACTTCACATTTTTGACACATTCCAAAGTAAACTTCAGACATCAGTCTATAGTCTGCATGTTTGTTTGTAGTTATTTTTCTTTTGCTGTAAAATTTACATACAAAGAAATGCATGAATCTTAAGTGTATATTTATTGTATTTTGACAAATGCAAATGTCTATATAAAGCAAACCGTATCAAGATATAGAACATTATCACCATTTCAGAATGTTCCCTCATGCCCTGTCTCAGGCAATCCTTACCTTGTGCTTATTCCAGGAATTCATATAAATAGAATCCTATAGTATACAGTGCTCTTCTTTCAATCAGAATGTTTTAAGATTCATGCACACTGTTGCATGTATTAGTAATTGGTTCCTTTTTATTGCTGAGTTATGTTCCACTGTATGAATATACTTCAGTATATCAGTTTACCTAGATGGAAATCTGGGGCCATTCCCAGTCTTTGTCCATTATGAATAAAAGAGCTATAAACATTCTTGGTCAAGTTTCCTATAAACATATGCTTTGTTCCCCTTGCATGAAAACTTAGGAATGGAATTGCTGTCTCAAAGAGTATGAAAGTTCTGCTTATTCCATATTTTTGGCAACATTTGATGTCTCTTTTTAAATTTTAACAGTTTGGGTGGGTGTATAAATTATGATTTTAATTTGCATTTCTCTGATGGTGAGTGATGCACACTTTTCCATGCTATATTGACAATTCATATATTTTCTCTTTTTAAGTGTTTGTCCAAGTTTGTTACCTATTTTTTATTGGATCCTCTTTTTATTATTGAGTTATGAGTTATTTATGCATCATGTTATGCAAACATTTTCTCCCAATCTATGGCTTATCTATTTCATTCAACTTTTAAAACTGAAATATTAAATAAGAAAGTAGAAAAAGTGAGATAAGGTCGGACTTCAGAAGAAGGCAAAACCATGATGATGACTGGTGGCTGGTGAGATGAAAGGTCAACATTTGTAGGAAGATGTGGTCACTGAAACAGGAAGACAGTGAACTGTCACTGGGAAATGGAGCTAAAATTTTAGAAAGCTTCCTGTGTATCAGTTGACATACATACCTGATATAAATTTCTCAGCCTCTCTAGGAAGTAGGTCATATCCCTAAAATCAAATTTCTGAGAATTTTAGTAAGTTGTCCAATCTATTTAGCTTCAGGTTAAGACTCAGACCTCCCCCAAGAGGGTCTGTCTGGTGTTTCTGTTACTCCACCAATTTTTCCTCTAGTGAAGAAAACAGATTTTTTAATATAATTTAATAATTGCTTATGATCTGTAGTAAGATTTATTTTGATAAAAAATTTGCACTTGCATTTTATCACTAGATGAAAAAAGATGAGTATAATTCAAAAGTTAATGTGTTTAAAATATAAAGTACAGAGAAAAACACATATATAATATACCAAGCTTTGTTTTGGATGGAATCTTTCCTCCAAACACTTAATATAAAGATAATGTTTTATAACTTTCATATACATCATATGAATTCTAAACTGTGGACTTAAAGTGGAGCTATGTATATTTAAATCAGTATCAGTCAAAAAATAATAGATTCAACCACATAAAACCTTTCTTATGACATTAGTATAAAGATAATTAAAAATTTTCTTGAGTTAAACTTATTTTCCTTTCCCCAAATCTTCTTGCAAAGTTGACACTCCCAGAAGAAACCTCGTGTTCATTTACACTATGACTGTGTGCTCTGGAGATACATGTTCCCGTGCAGGAAAAGAACAAGATGGAAAAGGATGCAGGATTGTGTTTGTTGTATTGGATTTTTTGTTCAACAAATTCACTGTACTTTTACTAGCCAAAAAGTATACTGTTCACTAATAATATAAATCATGAGTGCTTTGTTGTGTTTACTACCTTTTATTTCTGATACTAAACACTTTTACATGTATTAACTTATTTTATCTTCCTGTAAACCTTTTGCATTATCTCATTTTTACTCCCCCTTTTGGAAATGAGGAAACTGGGGTCTGAGGAAGTGGAGTAGCTTATTCATGGGCATAAAGTTTGCAAGTGGAGGATAGAGGATTCCAACCCAGGCAGTGTGAGTGTGTGTCTATTATCTGGATTGAGACTGGACAGATGACCAATCATTTTATCTGATTATAACAAACATGGTGATATTTGTTGATTTAGGTGGAGCAAAAGCAAGTAACCCGAGCGTGGACAGAGGGAACATTTCATTTTATAATTTCCAGTGATTCTTTTAAGCAGCCTTTCCCCCACAGACCTCCAGTTTTCCTTCCATTCTGCACCATAAGACCAATACAGGGTCAGATCAGCCTGTGTCTTTCTGGCTGTCCTGTGAGTTGAAGGGCTTAGCAACCCAATGCCTAAGGGTAACTAATTTCCATGGTATCCTGTCTCATAGCTCACCAATGAGCAGAGCAGCCAAGAGCACAGATTCTAGGATTTATGATTTGATGAGAGTGGTAAAGGCCTCCTAAAAAGAGTTACTCAATTTATTGCAAGGTCTTTCTTCCATTTAGATCTAACCAAAGATGCTCCTGTGAGAAATATTTTTAACTTGATAGTCGATATTTATTTGTTTAAATCATTTACAATCATGTTTTAAAAGGCATTGCCAAGTGGAGACGATATCTACCTTGGTTAACATCAAGATTTATTCTTCTAAGAAGTTTCAGATATATTGATTAGAATGAGGCTGAGACTTGACTCATCTTAAGACTTTAAAAACTTCTGTTTAAAAACCTGCAATAATTCCCTGTTGAATACTGTATCAGATCAATGCATCTCCATTTGACTTTCTAGATTTCTGGTTCTAACTCGACCTATTCAGCCCTCTGCTTCCCTTGCCATTACACACTGGAATAAACTTTCTTATAATTGAACCATCTCCTCACTCTCCTGTATTACATCCATTCCTTCCTGCTTCTTCGCTCATGTTGGTTCCCTAACTCATTCACTCGAGTTATTCAGAATAAACCACTCTGGCTCTAGTGCCACCTACTCTTTGAACAAATTTCTGGCACTATAGTATTTAAGAAGATGAACTCTGGATTTAGGTATCCTTGTGTTCAAAATCTGCCTTAGCTTTGACTGGCAATTTATTTTACGTTTCTCAGTTTATTTTTCACCTATAAAGTGAAAATAATAGTAGTGTATTAGATACTCTTTTAAGATGACCCAATCACCCTTGCTGTTGGTGTTTATACCCATGTATAATGCTCTCCCTCTGATTCTGGGTGGGATCTGTGACTTTCTCCTAACCAAGAGAATATGCAAAAAGTTACAGAATTTACAGGCTTATCTATATACAATTCTGTTACATACGGTTGGAACACCTGTCTTGTTAGGAATCTCTCTTCCTTGTTGGCTTTGAAGAAGCAAGCTGCCACGTTGTGAGTCGCCATGTGTAGAGGGGCATGTGGCAAGAACTCAGAGTGGCTCACAGTCAAGGAGAAACTGAAGCCCTCAGTCTGACAGCCTGCAAAGACTGAATTTTGCCAACAACCCTATCATCCTGAAAGGCAATCCTTCCTCTGTCAAGCCTTCGGTAAGAACCGAGTTCTGGCCCACACCTTGGTTGTAAATGACTTAGTTAAGCCATGCCCGGACTCTTGCCCCATAAAACTATGTGATAATGCAAGTGTTTTGTTTCAGGTTGCTAGGTTTGTGGTAATGTTGTTATACAGCAGTTGATAACTAATCCAAATTATTATCTATGTGTGACATAATAAGAAACATATATTTGGTCTCTGTTCCTGCTTCCTGTATATAGCTCCTTTGAAATCTCCAAAGTGATAGGTGTCTTTTTGTATGCTGTCAAGATGGCTGGTGTCTGAGGGCTCCTGGATGGTTGATGAGAAGGCTGGAGGTTGAGTCCATCAGCAATAGTCAATGATTTTAGTCAGTCATCATAAGTAGTAAGACTTGATAAAAATCCTAAGCAATGAGGTTCAGAGAACATCCAGGTGGTGAACATATCCATGCTTTGGGAAGGTGGCACATCCCAATTCCACAAAAGCTCCTGAGCTTAGGACCCTTCTGGACCTTGCTTTATATCTCTCTTCAATTGGCTGTACAAGTGTATCTTTTATTGTATTCTTTATAACAAATTATAGAAAGTTATAGACCCAAGGAGGGATTGTTTAAACCTCAATTTTTAAAAATGTTTTTTATTTATTTTTGAGAGAGAGAGAGAGACAGCATGAGCAGGGGAGGGTCAGAGAGGGAGACATAGAATCCGAAGACAGGCTCCAGGCTCTGAGCTAGCCGTCAGCACAGGCCTGACATGGGGCTTGAACCCATGAATCATGAGATCATGACCTGAGCTGAAGCTGGATGGTTAACCAACTGAGCCACCTAGGTGCCCTTGTTGGAACTTCAATTTATAGTTGGTTGGTCAGAACTTCAAGTGACAACCTGGGACTTGCCATTGGCATCTGAAGTCAAGCAGTTTGTGGAACTGAGCACTTAACTTGTGGGATCTGATGCTAACTCCACATAAATAGTGTCAAAACTGAATTGAATTGTAGGACATCCAGCTGGTGTCTGAGAATTGGTCAGTGTGAAAAAATATTCCACACATTTGGTGACCAGAAGTGTGAATGTGTGTGTAGAGAGGATAGAAATGGAAGGTTTCCCTTTATACTATTTTATATGATTATTGTGAGAATTAAATGAATCAATGCATGTAAAGGCTTAGTGGAGCCCTTGGAATGCAATAGATATTCATAAATTAAAGGCTTTGTCCTCTGCCTTCTGTCCTCTGCCTTCCCATTCTCACTGATCTAGTGATAGTTGCATCCCTGCGGCACTTACCAGTGTTGGAAGAGACAGTTAAGTTCACTTAGTCTCACCATCCAGGCAGTATTTCCATTCCTCTACTCATTTCTTCCTTTGTCTAGTCCTTGATTAAATAGTTCCAGTGTCAGGCAGCTCATGCTTCAGGTTTCTTGTTTTACAAAAGTCATGGCCCTAGCATCCTGTGCTAATTAGGACATCATAAGATCATCAGACCTACATCCTGATGCTTTGAAACTTTAGTGCTTCTCAAACATCTTTTGAAGCATTACTATAAAAAAGGATATTCAAATAGCCAATGAATATATAAAAAGGTATTCAACATCACAGGTTATTGGGAAATTGCAAATTAAGTCCACAATACTTCATCTCACCATTGCTACATTTAAAAGACTAAAAATAACCAATGTTGACAAGTATGTAGGACATATGAAACTCCAACCCTAGTAGGTACAGGGGTTGGTACAACACTTGAAAAACTGTTAGTATGTGCCAAAATTAAACAGACACCTACCTAACAATTCTACTCCTTGATATCTATCTATATATCTATCTATCTATCTATCTATCTATCTATCTATCTATCTATATCTTTAGCTCCCTCTCTCTCTCTCTCTCTCTACATATATATATACATATATTTATACATATATATATATGTATATATATATATATATATATATGTATATGCCTAACAGAAATGTGTGCTCACATCTCCCAAAAGACACATACAAGAATGTTTTTGGCAGCTTTATTCACGTTAGTTCAAAACTGGCGGAAAACATCCCAACTATTTACCAAAGGAGAATGGATAAACAAACTATGGAATATTCACACAATGGACTACTACACTGCAACAAACAATAACATGCTACTCTTACATGCAACATGGATGGATCTCACAGACATAATGTTGAATGAAAGAAGCCAGACATCAAAGAGTAGAATACTCTATGACTTCACTTTTATGAAGCTTAAAAACAGGCAAATTAATCTATTATGGTAGAGGTCAGAATGATGGTGGAGGTCAGTATTGATTGGGGGAACGTTCTAAAGTACTGGAAATTTCTCTATCTTGATTAGTGCAGTGGTTAGATAGGCATATACTATGTAAGTGAAAAAGTCACTGATCTATATATCATTAAAACTTGTGCACTTTACAGTAAGCTATATTTTAATAAAAATGTTTATTAAAAGTGTCTGTTGGGTGCTAAGCATCTGGATATTTCTATCCATCAATTTAGGCAATAGCAGATTATTATTAGCTAGATAACATTGCAAAATAACTGAGTTTTTGGTATGCAGATCTTTAGCTTTTGAATTATAGTCCCTTGTATGTGCTTAATCGGTCCATGCATATTGTCTTTCCTACACTGTTAATAAGTTAGAGACCATGTGCAAAATATTTGTACAGATGAGGCACCTAGTAAACAAGAGAGCACACATATATGTTCAGTAAAGATTTTCTGAGAGAGACACTAAGGAAAGGCAAATTGTGGCTTGCCTTGCAGGCATTCCATTGCTCAAGAATCACCTTGTGGTATACAGGAGGCTTTACCTCTTTCTGAAAGCATGCACCTTTTTTATTTTTGGCATGATTTTTTCTTTTAAAACTGATATAATATGATCTGAGGTTCTATTTATTAAATCCCCAAACATCCCTGCCTGAGCATCATCATACGACTCATTGAAATGTCACCCGTTAGATTAGAGAGGATCGGTGGACTCAGATTTCTTTTAAGGCAGCTTGGAACATTTTCTCTTGGAAACCTCAGAAATAAATGAAGGTGGAGCAAAACAAAACACAACACAACTAGAAAAAGCTGAAACCAGTTCTCAGGTTAAGACTCCATATGGGTTTGCTCCTATACTCTCCTATAAACGGCCTTAACCCTGGAGGCATAACTCTCCCCTAAGGAGCATGTAGCTGAGGGGGACTATGATAGAAATTGGTAGAAATCCCACCTGCACCTTTAGCAAACCATGTGAACTGAGAGTTGAATGTCTATCCTTGCTGAGAATCTGTTTTTTAACAGGGAAGAGAAAAGGCTGATGTGAACAATTCCATCAGGGCCTCGTTGAAGGTAATATGAGTCTGAGTGTTTATCTCCATTGCCGTCTCCAAGTACTACCTACCACAGGCGTGTGCAGTAGGTGCAGGGACTCTTTTCAACGGAGCACACTAACTAGAAGGAAGGGCAGAAACCTTCCTCCAGCTCCTAAGGGATGGAATTCCTTTTCTTGCTGTTACTGTTTTCTTTCTAAATCTCCGGTTTGCAGAGGCCTCTGGTGTCTGATTTCACCAGCCCATTAGCATGTTTTGCACATTTTATTGCTAAGCAACAATTAGCAGTGTGAATCCTGCCTTTTGTGATTTCAGTTTGGGCTTCACACATGCAGTTTTGCTTTCGTCTCTGCAGCACAGCAGCAGTGTTCACTGTTCCTCCATAGCTGTTTTAGGAGAACCTCAGAAAAAAGATCGAGGAGTGAACAGCAGGTATTTGGCCACTCAATAGTACAATTTTGAAATGTCATTTATGAAAAAAACCTTCCCTAATTAGATACCCAGTAATTTGAAAGTAACACTAAAGGTCGGAGATAAACTCAAAGCAGCTCAATGCAGTTTTATAAAAATGAAGCAGTGGCCTTAGGGGGAATTGATAACTGTAGAATAATTATGAAAATCCTGGAAGAGAGCACACTAAAGGTCCACAGAAAAAAGAAAAAATCTTTTGTCAAAAAAATTTCTCATGAAAATAATGAAAAGAAGTGCTTTCCTTCCAATCTCAGTACCTTGCAGGATTCTTTGCACTGAGTTAATGGAGTTTTATGAACATTTAATGGGAACAATAGATCTCAGAGAAGAAGTAAGTAAAGAGCTGAGCAAAGACCAGGAAAGACTATTAAATTACATATAAACTCATTTTTCTTTACCCATAAAAGAGGAAAATGACCATGTTTTGCTTTTATTTTTTTAATGTTTATTTGTTTTTGAAAGGGAGAGAGAGAATAGGAGAGGGGCAGGGAGAGAGGGAAAGAGAAAGAATGCCAAGCAGGATCCTCACTGTCAGTACATGGAGCCCAATGCAGGGCTCAAACTCATGAACCGCGAGATCATGACCTGAGCCAAAGTTAGAAACTTAACAAACAGAGCCACCCAGGTGCCCCATGTCTCGATTTTATGAAAGTGCAGTTTCTTGTGAAACACTTATGTTGGAAAAATAAAATCATCAGTTAAGAATATGTAAGTAGAGGGTCACCTGGGTGGCTCAGTCAGGTAAGCATTCGATTTCTGCTCAGGTCGTGATCTCGTGGTTCATGAATCCAAGCCCCACATCGGCCTCTGCTCACAGCTCAGAGCCTGGAGCCTACTTCAGATTCCATCTCTCTCTCTCTCTCTCTCTCTCTCTGTGCTCCCTGTTCGCACTATGTCTCTCTCTCTCTCTTTCTCTCTCTCTCTCAAAAATAAACATTAAAAAAGCATATGTAAGTAGAAAAATGCTTATTTTTCTACATATATTAGAATAATGGTTAAACATTTTTACTGGGTAACTACGGTCGTTGTTTTCCATGGAAGAAGAGAGGAAACTGTGGTTAAATCATTTAAGGAAAATAGCATCTAGATATTGTACTCTGTTAATGATGAGAGGTCTAGCTTCTAGTCTCAGAATATTGAAGAAAGACTGAGGGTTGGGGATGGAACACAGAGAAGCTACATAACTGAAAAAGAAGAGCATATTACGTTTGCGATTTTTCTCTTACAGCTCTCTGAAAATAAAAAAAAATGTTCTAAGTGGAACAAGTATTTATATGGGATTAAAATTTTGGAGTTGATAGGTATTGGTCATGGACAGCCAAATTCCCTCACAATGTAAGAAACCCTTTGAATGAAAACTCTGACTTTAAAGATGATTAGTTCACAAGTATTTGAGTCTACTGTGAACAGCAGTTGCTGAAATCTTTGAATTTGGTTTTATTGAACAAAATCTGCCTCTCTTTAATTTCATTTCCATCCAGTTTGACAAACACTTATTGAACTTACTATGTAGTCTCCATTCATTTATCCAGATAAATAAAAGGCTCCTTGTTCACCAAGAACACACTATCTAAGACAGATATGTACATAGAGTTGTGCCTCATGTTTATGTCACATGTGGAGAACGGCTCCGGCACTGTGATGATACAAGAGAAGCTTCTTAAGCATATTTTGAGGGAAGAAACTCAAGGAAGGATTTCTGATGGTCATGACATTTAAACTGCTTGTTTCTAAAAAAAAATAATAAATATGAATTAAATAAAATAAAAAATGAATAAAAATAAAATAAAAAAATGAATAAATAAAAATAAACTGCTTGTTTCTTTATATTTATTTTATTTTTTAGAGAGACAGAGGGAGATCGTGAGTGCTGGAGAGGGGCAGATGGAGAGAGAGAGAGAGAGAGAGAGAGAGAGAAAGAATATTAAGCAGTCTCCATGTTAAGCATAGACAGTGACATGGGGCTTCAACTCACAAACCATGAGATCATGACCTGAGCTGAAACCAAGAGTTGGATGGTCAACTGATTGAGCCGCCCAGGCGCCCCTGAACTGTTTGGTTTTTATTTAAGACTGCAGATAATCTATGGATAGATACTTGGAGCTGTAACAAGGATTAGTCCTCTGGAGAAAGAGACTTGGAAGGAGAAGAGAGGGATGATCAGAGACTAACTACCATGGTTTATTCTATGTCCTCCTGCAGTTTTAGAATATGTTATAGTGAGAATATATTCATGCGTAATAAAAAGTACACAGGAGATTTTAAAAAGAGAGAATTTTATCTCTCTTAGAATGGCCCTTCAAATATTCGAAGATTTTCTGCTCCTGGGTCAACTCTAGCTCCCAGAATTGAATGGCATAATAGTAATGAAAAGCTCTGCAAAGTGTGAATGAGTGAATGAATGAATGAACGAATGAAGGAATGAGTGAAAATGTTTGCTTCAATCCTCTTTTGTTTCCTTCTGCCAACAGAAGGAGTCCATCTTAGTCTTCCCCTTTGGGTCATCCTTTTGTTTTGTAGCCCCTTTTAACATGTGGCACCCAGAAATGAAGCTGTTTCTGCAGGATATCAATGGAACAGATTTGATCATTAAAAAAGTGCTGTGATATAGTCACTTGAACATGGCTAAATGTAAGACTCCTTATGATGCCCCATTGCATTGATCTGGGTAAGCTAAAGTTGTGGAAACATAAGATCCCCTAAATCAGTAAGCTGTCTTTCATGTGATAGTCAGAGGTGAACATAACAATTGGCTATCATTTTCTTGGCTGAAGCTGGTTAGTAGCCATGTGTGGGTTCTAGTTAGAGACATAGGAAAATATAATAAGGGGAAGGCAGAGCCACTTTGGAATCAAAAGTGACACACATCACTTTCAGTTAGGTACCGTTGGCAAGACAGTCACAGGACTACCGCCACTACAAGAGAGGCTGGGAAATGTAGTCCAGTTAGACAGCCATGTCAGTTGCTACAATTCAGTTACAGTGGAGAAAAGGAAGAACGGATTTTTTTAGATAGCTTACAGTTTCTGCCATACATCTCAAAAATGCATTACCTTTCTTAAAAAAAACCCACCCTCCAGTTTCGTTTATTAGCTCACACTGAGTTTATCATAATTAAATTATCACACAAATATACATATTTTTGGTCTTGCATTTCTTTGGTATGGTTTATTCCCTCAAAAGTTATTATGAACTTAATTTTACATAAAAATATTAAATCATTTATATGATTTCCAATTAGCTTGTGATCTAATAAAAACACATATTTCTACACTAAGGTCCTTTTTATGTACCTTTCTCACTTACCTCATGTACACATCTTCTTCTAATTTTACACCCCGTATAGTTGCCCTTAATGACATAAAATAGTACTCCATCGTCTCTAGGGCTGCATGTTTCCAGCTACTAGGTTTTTTGTTGTTTTGTTTTGTTTCTGTGTTTTCCCAGGTTCTTTCCTCCAATTCAAGCAAATAGCCTGCACTCCCCAGGTTGCCGTAGAGATGTGTATCAGGGTGGAATAGGGTATCCTGAGGCCAAAAAGGCCAGAGGATAAGAGAGAGGAGGAGAAAGAAGATTGTGAGTTCCTGAGCGGTGAGGATCCGGTGCTACTTTTTGGCAGCAGAGCCAGGGCAATGGAAAGTAGGAAAAGCTCAGACACAGGGTTCTCAGTCTTCATGAAGATCCTAATGGCCCAAGAGTGCCATGCAGCGGCAGGGCCTGTGGGTCTATAGAGGCTGTGCAAATGGATGACCAGGGACCGGAGGAACGCCCTATCCCCCTGGCCTTGCCCGCGTAAAAACTTCCCAAACTTCCCAGGGTGGCGAAGAATCTTTAAGAATGACTGCGATTAAAATTTCTGCCTGCTGGCAGATTTGGATCTCTAAATCATAAGCCAAACAGTAACAGGAAATAAATAGATATTTCCTGGGTATCTATGGCTGCTAACTGGCATTCATATTTGCTGCACAAGAGCGGTTTGCTTAATTATTCCTTGGCTGTGTACAGCCTTTTTTTTTTTTTTTCATAAACTATCAACAAAATGGAGCCCCCATTCTAAATTTATATTATTAAGTTTCAGAACTTAAATTCAGACTTTAGATTAAATCCTGCTGTTTAATCTTCTATCTATTGGAACAATTTTAAAGATTGGTTTTGTCATCTGAAATATTATCTGTCTCTCCCTGTTTAGTGCTATCTTCAGCAACGATCAACATGTTTTCTGTTTTCATGGAAATGGTTACTACAAATGTCGAACGGGCTCGAACCAGGGACAGAGCTATGTGGCACACTGCCATGATTCTCTCTCAAGTTTTAACCTTTATAAATTATTCTGCTCTGGGCTTTATTACTTATTCATTTTGATTCTACATATCTGTACTCTTATCCAGCCTATAGTTCTTTTTCTTGATTTTAGATATGGTGAATGATGTTGTTTATTGGTTAGGTGATAAACATCTTCTTATCCATCATCTGTTAATATTGAGCAAAACACGAGTGTTTGTGGTGGTAGGAGAGGTAATGTGAATTGAACAATGTACCAACACAATGACACTGTGCTGAGGGGAAGAGTTCTTATTCTTATGAAGTTTCAAAAATTCATGGAATCAGCCATATCCCTGGTTTACTTCATGGCACTGCCCAGTGAAATTTTGCTTTCTAAGGGACAGGTAGAAAACAGCTGAGAGATGGTTTCTCTGGGAGGGGTGGTGGTAGGATTATGGACAACTTTTACTTTATAGAGCGTATGTTTCTGAAATTCTTGAATTACACTTCTCTATTCATCCATCCACTTATTTGTTCAAAAATATAGTGAAAGATTATATTGCTAGGCACTCGTGATACAGTGGTGAGCAAAGTCAGATGCAGCCCACTCCCTCACAGAACTTATACCAGATCATATACACCAGTGGTTAAAGCATAAGTGTTGTGGGATCAGAAGGCTTGGATTCAAATTCTGGTCTGCCTCTTACTGACTGAGTAATCTTGGTCAAGTTCCTTGACCACTTTATGCCTCACAGTTTCTTCATTTATAAAATGGGATAGCCATTGTTCTGAATTGTGGTAAGGATTAAATGGGAAAAAAAAGTGTAAAGCAATTAACATAGTACATGGAACATAGTAATTTGCTGTGTATTAATCAGTGAGGAAGACAGACATTACTTCTATGTTCATACACCAAATATAAAATGGCAATTGTGATAAGTACTCCATACATAGGTACCTGGTACCATTAGAAGTTATCTTTTATGAGGATAAGGCACAGGATTTTATCTGATTGAGGTGTTCCAGAAGAAGTGACGAGTTCTCTGAGAAAAAGTGTTAAGAAAAAGAATATTGAAATTCCTTCTAAAAAAATAGAAAGAAAGCTTGGAAATAGATTGTTTGGCTAATTGCTTCTTTGCTAGTATCTGCTGGTTGTCTGAGCTTTTAAGCAGAGTGGTCTTTGGTGGATGCTATGAGGGGTGGAGAAAGAGTACACAGCGTAAAAGAAAAAGTCAGAAGAAATAAAACAAGAAGACCAGGGTCCCAGTCTGTTGGCTACAGGAGGGTGGATTCTTTTCCATCTGAGCAGGTTGGATCCCCATCACGAGTTGAGGTAGACGCTTCAGGCTGATGTTCTCAAGGACCCTCAGTGTACTCCTTATAGCTTCAGGATGTTAGATAAAGGCACAGGAACTGCAAATTATCTCTAGGCCGCAAGTGTGTTTAGGGAGGAAACTGCTGATGTAACTCTCCTCAAGCGTACTCCAAGATCACTAATTTATTGGATTTAGCAGGATTAAAAAAAAGTTTTATACAACACGGTGAAATTTAAGCAAGTTTCTTTACTGTAGGCATTTTAAAGACTTTTTAAATATGTGAGTAGACACTATGAATCTTCCAAAGGCAGGCTCTCAGATTTTAAGTCATCAAGTCCCCTCGGCCATAGAAAGTCATGGATATCTTTCAGTACTAGTTACAAGAAACACACATGGGGAAATACCCTAAAATGATGTCAGGGCTGGCTCTCAGTGGCCTGTGGTCAAGTAGAGCTTTGGAAGGTGAGGCCATAAAAGGCCGGTAGAGGGAGACTGTAGAATGCTGTGAAGAGAGAGGAGGAGGCATCTGGGAAAAAATATAGCTCCAGAAAAAAACAAAAACAAAACAGTGAACTTATGCTTTCACTCCCAGATGCCATCAATTTTAAGTAGACTGTGCTGGGACTCAAAGACCACAGCGCTGGAGTGTGTGGGGGCCCCCGCGCATCTTATCTCTACTAGGTTCTGGCGTTGGTCATGAGCAGGGTGATGCTCACATGGAGAGGAATGGTGAGCAGAGTAAAGCAAAACCTATTCCTATTCTATCACCTTTTCCAGGTTATCAAAGCCATCCGTCAAGAGTTTCACTGAGATATGGTGCCCAAGGGTATAAGATTCCCATAATTTTGAAAAGCAGAGCTTTCTGGCCTCTTACTTAATCTTAATGGGTCCTCGGGTCTTTCTGAAGCTGATTCCTGGCTCTGGGATACTGGCCTTCCTTAATACCGGCTTGAAGCTGCTTTACAATAATAACCTAAAGTGTCTTGGGCTCCTATTTTTGTGTTTCTTTTTTCTTTTCCACTTTTATTCTCTGATGAGAAAAGCAATAAATGTGCATTGTTTGAAGGTTTATAAAAGTATAACATAGAGAGAAAAAATACCCATCATCTTACCCATCACAGACAACCATCTGGTATTTTTTTCTCTGATTTTATTTTTTCATAAATCAAGATTATTTGTGATTCAATTTTGTATCTTGCTTTCTCCCCACTTAATCTTATGCCATGTTTTTTTTCCATGCCATTAAGAACTCTTCATAAACATAATTTTTAGTGGCTGCCTAATATGCTAAAGATGGGAGTACTGTAATTTACTTAGCTGTTCAATTTCCTGTTAACCATATTTGTTCTTTCCCCAATCTGAATGTCTTTCTTTTTGATGAACACAAAGGCTGTCAGGACTTGTGCTCTCTTCTTTCTCAGACATATATTACTATTGTGCAGTTTTTCCCAAGAAGTGGGCTTATTCCTTCTTTTTTCATTGATTTGTCCAACATGGTTAACCTTTGTGTTGTCTTAGCATTTTCTCCTAAGCTTCAGCTTATTGTGCTATTTAACTTTCCTGTCCTAATCTTACTGATGCTATTCACCTGCCCTTTTTTCTATCTTTGGTACATGCCCTTTTGAAACATCAATCTATCTGAAGCTCCGCAGTACAAACGCTTTGGGTGGTTCTACTTGGTGCTGAGAAACATACTTACTACCTTCTACACTGCTGTCTAAAAAACTTCCAGCCATTTGCCATGTAACATACTTTTTCCTCCATGAAAAAGATGCACCTTTAGGCAAATCATTATTGGGAAAGCTTGAATTTGCATCTCAACAAAAGGAAGTAAAGTAGTGTGCTTGGTCTGCCGCAGCAAAATAACACAGATGGGGTGGCTTTAAAAACAGACATTTCTTTCTCACAATTGAGGAAGCTAGAAGTCTGAAATCAAGATGCCAAAAAATTTGATGTCTGGTGAGATCTTCCTGGCTTTCAGAGAGCCATTTTCTTTCTGTGTCTTCACATGGCCTTTCCTCTGTGTGTGCCCAGAAAGAGATTGAGCTCTGGTGTCTTGTCCTCTTCTTATAAGGAATCCATTCCTATAGGATAGGGGCCCCACCCTTATGACCTTCACTTACCCTTAATTGTCTCCTTAAAGCTTCTATCTCCAAATACAGTCTCACTGAGGGAACTTCAACATAGGAATTTAGGGAGGGAGAGCACAATTCAGTCCACAAGAAGTAACACTCTATTGTGATGTTCTGCAGTTTTTTATTTGCTCTGTGTCATGAGAAGTTTTGTTTGCTTGCTACTTGGAATATATAAATTTATATATATCATTACCCCTAAATAAAAGGATGATGTTGTCACTGGATGCTATCACTGCCAATCATCTGAAGAATAAAAGATCCAATCTTAATCGTGTCCTGACAAGTCTAGACAGCTTGACGATGAACAAACTGCTTTCTTCACTCTTTTCTGAGAATAGGGGTTGGGATTTTAAATGTTTGGATATATGAGATATTTCAAGAAAAAACATTGCTTGTAGAGGACTAAGAAACTAGTCAGGGTTATCTTGAGCATTTAATCAATGTATATTTTGAAGTCCTACTATGTGACGGAGAGGCACTGTTCCAGACACTCAGGATAGGGGTGGTTAGACAAAATCCCTGGGTTCAGTGGGCCAACCTGCAGTGAGGAGACAGGCCAGAATAAGATAAATAAATATATAATATATGGGTGAATAAGTGCTATAAAAAATAAAGCAAGGTAAGTGGCTAGATAGTTACTGGGTTGCCATACTAGATGAATAAAGTCTTTCCCAAGGAGATATCATTTGCGAAGGAGTCCGAATAAGCCATGCAGATCTCTGGGGGAAACGTGTCCCGGGGACATGAATTGGTTGGTAAAATGTTTCTGATGTTCGCCTCTTGGAAGTCTTTGCCATTCATTCACTGCATACAAATAGCATCTATTATAAATATAGAATGTTCCTACATCTTTGACCAAGAACTTCCTCCAATTAAGATCCTTTTCCATTTTCTGATAGGACACGTGCTTTGTATTTTCTCTTCTGGGGGCCCTGGCCTGTGGTTTGCAAGCACAAGCATCTTCAGGTACTGATAACAATTAAATTTTTTTTTTTTTTGTACAGAGTGAGCCCTGAAAACAAGTTTGTGCTTATTCCTCACAATCTGAACAGTGTTTTACCAAGTTTGAATTGTGAAACCCCTGTCTATTGAGGTACTGTCCCTTACCCCGTCAAGTTCCTGTGATAAAATGGATTGGCTATATCCTCCCGTTGGTCATCACAGGGTGTATCAGTATAGCAAGGTCTCTTAGAAGTCTTTTAGTAAAACGTTTACTGTTGCTTAATGTATTTCAGACTTTTTGAGTATGAGACCCTATATATATGACCTGCATACTTAAAGTAGATTATTTTTAAAATTATTTTTTTAAGTGAAAGTTGGGGTAGAGGATTAGGCAAGTCATCTTGAAGCCTGGTCTTGAGATGATATGAGCTTATAAAATTTTTGAGGTATACAGGAAATAGAGAGCAGATGAGAAGAGAGGTCAGATGAAAAATATAGGAACAAAGTCCATGTGATGGGGGAAATATAAAGACAGCTTATTTATTTATTTCAAATTTTTACTTAAATTCTAGTTAGTTTATGCACAGTGTAATATTGCTTTCAGGGGTAGACTTTAGTGATTCATCTCTTACATACAACACCCAGGTCTCAAACAGAACAAGTGTCCTCCTTAATACCCATCACCCATTTAGCCCATCCCCCACCCACCCCTCCAACAACCTTCGATTTGTTCTCTATCATAGAGAGTCTCTTGTGGTTTTTCTCTCTCTCTTCCCCCCATTCCCATATGTTCATCTGTTTTGTTTCTTAAATTGCACATATGAATGAAATCATATCATATTTATCTTTTAGAGGAGTAGATTCTTTAGAGTTTAGAACTTCTGCACCAAAGGGCTATAAACCTAATACTGTTCAAATGAAAAACAAATGTAGCATCACTTAAAATGTTTTCTAATTGGCAGCAAACCAGTCATCAGTAAGATTTTTTTTTTAAACGGCTCCTCCAAGCTAACACACAGATCAGCAGCAGAAACTCAGGTCTTGCTAGAGGGACCCATTCATCTGTGAGGTTGGATACAGTCAAGGCCAGCTTTACCTGGCAGTTTTCCTCACAGTTCCGTTCACTATTCTTTTCCCACATAAGGCTCTCCATGTGGCTTCTTTGTTAGGCTTGATTTCATGCTTTCCTGGGCTTTAATCCATTGCCTTTTCACCATTTCCTCTCACTGGTTGGAGTCTCGTCAGCTCAATCTGTAGTATGATCCCTGCTTACATTCTCCAGTTTCCATTCTTGGGAGATGCTGATATTAATAATAGCTTTGGGAATGTGGTAGCAAAATTGGGCCTGTTTGATGCCTGGGCTTGATTCCCAACCCTGCTACCTACTTCACACAGTGAAGCATTGGGTGACTTCATACCCAAGCAGCCAATCCCTGTGGAAATATGTGTGTGTGTGTGTGTGTGTGTGTGTGTGTGTGTGTGTGTCTATATGCAAACTTCACGATTCTTCAGCTACCATTTAATAGAGTAAGTGTGAGGATTAAATGAATCATTAGCCAGTCCCTCAAATAGTACTTTTAACCTTTCCTCCTCTAAAACAGATCACAAGATTTTCTATTGTTGAAGTTGAAAAATCTTTTTACTGATGAAAACCCTTTATTTTTGTAGAGTTTCTTTACAATGCATCATTTTCTTTCCATATTCAGTACTCTGGTCTGTTATTTCATGCCTATCCTTTATCGTACCATGAGATCTTGAGTAAATAATTTGGTACTATTTATCACAGAAGTTGTAGTAGGATTCAATGAAAAGAGAGCCTTGGACAAAATTGTAAAGGTGGTTAAGTGTTTGTCTTTTCCTTCCCCTTCCTTCTTCTTCTGCTTCTTTCTTTCTTTCTTTTTTAAATCTCCTGGGTCCTTTCCCAAGGCATGTAGGTCCTTCATGCGGTAGGCTCCGTGGCCCCACCTCAACCCGTCTGGGTCTTTCCTACCTCATCAGCTTCACTAATCAATGCTTTTTTCGCTCAGCACTCTGCTGATTTCCAGTGCAGTGTAGATAAACTAGTGTATGACAACTTATCGGTGACTGATGACTGCTCTGCACAGCCTCTCATTTGTACTGAGCAGATATCCATTTAATTGAGTCTCAGCTTACCTTCAGATTTTATCCTGTTTTCTTTAAATTTAGCCTTGCTCTCAAATAGCGCTTTTTTCTTATCTTTTTTTTCATATATATATATAAAATTTTTTTTCAGGTCTTCAATCTAAATGTTAAGAAATTCAGATTGTAGCGGTGCCTGGGTGGCTCAGTCAGTTAAGTGTCTGACTTTGGCTCAGGTCACGATCTAATAGTTTGTGAATTCAAGCCCCACATCAAGCTCTGAGCTGTCAGCACAGAGCCTGGAACCTGCTTTGGATTCTGTGTCTCCCTCTCTCTCTGCCCCTTCCCCCCCTACCCCAGTAAATAAAAACATTTAAAAAAATTAAAAAAAAAAAAGAAATTCAGATGGTAAAGAACATTTATGCTTAAAAAAACTTTCAAAATGGATCTTTTTATATAAGCTAGGTATACATTCATCTGTGAACCATAAAGATCTGAAAAATAGTGGCTCAAATCCAGATGCATGTAAAAGAATCCTAGAAGCGGGTGGTCCAGGACACCCTAGAAGTGGGGAGTGGTCCCACTTTGTCAGAGACCCAGCCTCTTTCTCTCCTACTTTGCCATGCATTGTTTCTATTCTTAGGTGTGCTTCCTCTAAGAATTACTGCACAAAGTGTCCTCTTGTGTCTCTGTCAGAACTTTGTCACAAGGCCACATGGAAGTGAGTGAGAGGCTGTTTGAGGCCTTTGCTGGGCCAGTAATAAGCCCACGTAAAACACTGAGGCTTTTTTATCAAGGAGGAAGGGGTGGCTGCATAGGGAAGGCAATTGTGATCTCTGCCACAATTTCATTTTCCTAATTATGAAAGCAATATACACAAAACATAGAAGAGTCAAAAGAGGCTAAGTATACCTAACAGTTGGTCTAGAACTCAGTCTTTCTGCCTCTCTTTTTTTCTTTTTCTTTCTGTTTTTAAAGTATGGTCTATGCCCAACATGGGGCTTAAACCCACAACCCTGGGAACAAGAGTTGCATGTGGTGTATCAGTGGGGCCAGCCAGGTGCCCCTCTCTTTTCACCCTGCTTGCATAGCTTCAATTTTTATGAACTTGTGAGAAAAGTTGGATCATATATAATTTTATTATTTTTAAAATATTTATTTATTTTGAGAGAGGGGACAGGGAAGGGAAGAGAGAGAGGGTGAGAGAGAGAATCCCAAGTAGGCTCCACACTGTCAGTGCAGTGCCTGACTCAGAAACTCCATCTCAGGAGCCCTGAGATCATGACCTGAGCAGAAACCAAGAGTCGGACACTTAACTGACTGAGCCACCCAGGGACCCCATAATTTATAAACACTCATAACGAAAATGGGCTACTACTGTATACAGCTGCTTCCTCACAAACTTTTTGTTATGTTGGCTCTAATATGTATCTTATGTCTGTCCTTTTTTCTGCCCATCCATCACTCCATCTTATTTTTTGAAACCCTTTAAAGTTGCAAATATAGTAACTTAAGCATAAACATTTTAACATGCACACAATAAACTGGCGTTCGGTATTTTGATTGTTGTTCTTACTATTGAGGTAAAATTAAATACAGTGAGGGGTGAGGCGGAGAGGAAGGGAGCTCTGTAAACTTCATCTGCCCCATCGATCAAACTGAGAAGGATATTACTCTCATCTGCAAGAGCGGAGGGAGAAAATACGGACTCCAGAAGGAAGAGAACCTGAAGGCTACCTGAGTGAGTGAGTGCGAACTGGGGAGATTGGAAGACAGGCCAGCCTGAGATGGGCAGGGGAGGTGGCAGCCCCAGCCCAATGTGGGGCAAGCACACGGAGCCCGAGAGACAAAGGGAAGAGACAGAGAGACTGAACACGCTCATAGTACTGTCTCTGGGGAAGAGGTAAAGAACGCTTAACCACGCTTGGAGAGAGAAGCTCACTCCATAGATAACTGCTGGGTAGCCTAAATCCCGAACCCAGGTGGTGCAAGGGAAGGAACAGCTTCCAGCCCAGCGCCATCTTGGCAAGGAGTCAGCGACTGCTGCAGCGGCAGTGTCAGGGGTGCTCACTTCGACCTCGGTTTTGGGAGTGGGAGCACGCACCTCATTACCACGGCACATCTCGCCCCCAGCATTGGCCACGTGAACCCTGAATCCCGGTGCCAACAGGGAAAAAATAGCCCCCACCTCTGCGTGATCCTGGCAGAGAGCTGGTGGCGGTGGAGACCTGGGTGCGCTCTCGCAGGCTGCAGGAGCTCCCAGCTCATTTCCAGCAGCTCCTGGTGCCGCCTCCAGCAACAGCTACGACCTCATTCCTCCCCCAACTCTAACGCGATCCCTGCAGGGGGTTGGGTCTGTGACAGTGTGCACAAACTTCACCTCCTGCTGCACATCTCGCCTCAGGCAGGGGCAGCTGAAATCCCAGCCTGAGCCAAGACAAACCGATTCCTCCCCCTAAGAAGCCAGCAACCAAAACAAAAACAGCTCATCTGTGGTAGCATAAAAAGTGCATGGACTGGAACTTTGAACCGAGGCGGGCCTGGAAAATACAACGCAACTGCGCTCAACCACGGCAAAAGGAGATCGGACTCATTAGAGTGGCCTACAGTTCCTAGTTCAGCAGAGCATGGCTTGCTGCCTATCTAATCTCTGCAGACACCAAGGCGGAGCCTCTGAGAGCAGCCTCCAAGACCTATCACATCAAACCACGCCTATCAACGAGGGGGAGCTGCTGTGGTTTTTGTTGTTGTTGTTGTTGTTGTTGTTATTGTTGTTGTTTGCTTTTTAAAATAATTTTTTCATTTTTTTCTTCTTTTTTCCACCTTTTTCTGTACGTATTTTTTATTACTATTACTTTTTTTTTACATAAACTTTTTAAAATTTTTACTGCTCATTTTCCTTTCTCCTTTCTCCCCTTTTTTTTCTTTTTTTCTTCTTTACCTTCTTGCAATCCAGATATATTCTCCTATATCTCATCCATACCTCTCCCCTCAACTGGTCATACACTTTTAGACTGTCCACTCTCATTTATTGTCTCTGACCCCCTTTATTTATTTTTTTCTTTATCTTTTCTTCTTCTCCTCTTTTCGTCTCTTTCCTCTCCATTCTCTTTATTTTCTTTCCCCCTGTTAATGTGTTTGTTTGTTTGATTTGTCTGTGCGTTTGTGTGTTACTGTTCCCTCTGGGTGTGTCTGTCTGTTTTCCTTCTTAGGACTAGACCAAGAAACAAGCCAAAGTGTGCATGACAGCGAGTCCCAGATATTGCTGAGTAGGGAAATAAAATATTCAAAGGCACAACAAGAGAAACTGAGAGACACC
>NC_043709.1:70679555-70684266 GCF_006229205.1 Suricata suricatta
ACTTAACCTTCTAATTTCTGTATAAGTCTAATTACATGAAATAGAAGTTGGGGTTTTGATTTTTTACTTTGCTTTTCTGTTTGGAGTGTAATTGTAACTACTGTAGTGTAAATGATGGAAAATAATTGCATATGTTAAAAACATAAATACAGAAAAAAAAAAGAATTCCCCCCCCCAAAAAAAGAAATTAAATACAGTGAAATGCATAGGCTCTAAATTCAATTAGTTTACATAACAGTTTTAAACTTGCTTTTTCCAGGGAAGGAATTCTACTTGTGATTAGTATGTGAGGTCTTCACATGTTAATAATGTAGATAAAAATAATTATTTTAATGATTTGCATGTACATGTAACCAATTCCTTATCCTTGTTTTGGACATTTGGTTATCTCCAAGGTTTTACTATTTTAAAAAATATTGTGTTAAACACTATGTGTATATATATATATATACATATATATATATATACACACACACACACACATATATATGTACACAGACACATAAACATACACACAAAACACTATAATATCTATTATATATAACTTATTATATATAAAACACTATATAAAAATAGTATATATTTATTTCCTAGACTAAATTCCTAAATTTAGAATTTCTGATTCAGAGGTGTATGGAAATGTACAGAGCAGTTGATCTATATTGCCAAAGTGCATTCCAGAACTACTGTAGTTTTTTACTCTCTCACCAGCTGAGTGTGTGATTGACTCCCTTTAATTCATTTTATCTAGGGCTTTGAGATTATATCGAGAATTTTATAGAAGAGGCAATCTTATTAGTATTTTAACCAGCCTTCATGCCAGTGGTTTCTAAAAATTTCCCTTTATTGTATATTTTTATAGCTTTTATTTGTTTATTTATCTAGCTAGACAATTTATATTCTTTCTTCCCTGTCCATATTTTTATGAATATAGACTTAAGCCATTGGCAGATCTGTCTTCACTTACCTTTATTCAAATTGAAAGCCTGACTGGGTACTTATTTTATTAAGTCAAATTGTCAATGGATTATTCAAAGATCACTGTATTTGCATTTCTTTCTACTAAAGGGAGTTTTATCTTTCAGTACCAGTTACTACAGCAAGGCTACATGTTTTAAGAACTTTGTGTCAATTTTATTTCCAGATATAATAATGACTTCCATAGATTCTCTTTTTTGTTGTTGCTACATAACTGGTAATAAAATCATGACGTTTGCTTTAATCTGAAAGCACTTGTCTGGTAGCATCCAAAAGCCTAAATTATTTTCACATTTAAAAAGGTGTTTCCTTTCTTACAAAGCAGCCTTTTCCTGGAATTCATCCTATGCTTTCTTTAGTATAGCTCACTGTTGTGCTCTGACACACCAGTAGGGATGAAGACCACGGGATCCAACAGCTCATTTTAGAGACGAGAAAACTGAAACCCAATGAAGCTAGGGGTCTTGCTTACGTTTAGTTAGGATAACTTTGTCTGAACATTAAACATGTTCAGGAAGTACTCAGAAAGAGTAAAATATGCTCATATGATGGATTCGTAATCTTTACAGTTAAAACACTAAAATAATGTTCAATTGGTTAATTTTTCAACCTCCCAGAGAAAGGTGTGTTTCCTAATATGTGATGTATTCCAACATAGGTAACAAAGAGATAATCAGGTAATATCTTTTCTTTACAATATAGAAGAGGGAGAAAAAGAGACTTTTTTTTAAAGTAATCATTAAAAAACCAAAAAATCTGCTCAGCTTTGCATTAAGACACTTAATGGAATAAAAGGGTAAACACACTCATAGCCTGTGCTCTCATGGAACTTATTTACAAGTGGGGAGACAAATCTTATTCAAATAATCACACTAATAAAAGCATAATTACAAAGTAAGATATGCGCTTGGAGAGGGAGAGAAACCCAATTTTGGGAGTTTTTATTTTATGACAGTTATCACTCATGAGCCGGACCTGGGTGTTGGGTGGGAGCATCCGAAGAAATCTTCCCAAGTAAATGATGAATGAGCCCAGAAAGTCACAAGCACTCATAGGGCATCAGAACTAGTGATAGAAATCTGTGGACCCAAAGCAAAATGAGAATACAGGGCCCTTATGAAAAAGCTATTAAGAATTTAAACATGTGACAACAGAACATTAAACCAAACTCAGGGCCCTTCTAAGTGTAGGACACTATTCAACTGCACAGATTGTACCCCACAAAGCTGCCCTGTCTAGCATGTTCTGTGTGCCAAGCACTGTTTCAGGTGCTATTACAATAACCATGTGAAAAGTGCAAGAAAAGTAATTCTGACACTTGTTAAAGAGGAGAAGGCAGACTTTATTCTAGGGGATGAATACAATGAGGTTTTGCAGTAGGGGAGAGAGACTGGTTCAATGCTGAATACGCCGAAGATAAATGGGGATGTATAGTCGAGGGGCAGGGTGGGGGAAGTGGGTGGAAAACGACTGTGAGGCAACTTCAGGGGTGAGGGGAATTCTGCTAAACCAGCTTAACAGGATTTTGCTGAAGGCAGGCGAGGGTGATAGATGCTGAAGTGGGACAAAGAATTAGATAAGATATCAAGGGTGAGGGAATTTCACTAAACTGACCCATAAGGACTCTTGCTAGAATGATTAAATGGGCCAAGAACAGAGCCCACTGGGTCAAAAAGAGGAAACAGACTAAAATGTGGTCAAAGGAGAGAATCTCTGTGACAGAGGAGTACTGATACCCGGCTTAAAAATTTTGGGGGGTCACATTGTGATCCTGATTGTCTCATATTTAAAAAACGTATTTGCTGGCCACTGGGTATGAATGGGAGAGACTAAAGTAGATAACATTTGCCCAGAAGAGCCCTGGCCCCTCTTTGTCCCACTAGGATGAGGGGGCTCTCTTCGGTGGCCCCCAGGGCTAACATGGGTAGGGGTGGGCTGCCTACACTAGTGAGTTTCAACTCGCCTGTGGCTTCCAGAGTTTTGCAGGTGTTTCAGGAGACTCTGGCTCCTTCCAGCAGGCTTGAGCTCTAAGCACCTAGGAATCTGTGGAGCTTTGCCTCACTGTCCAGCTCTGCCTCTAGCTTCCTATGCCTCTGGAGATCTCTCTGTGCCTGGCTGCCAGTCCTCAGTGTTCCACAGCCTTCTTTCCCATGAAAGCCCCTTGGAAAAGGGATGGGCCATGTGATTTTTGGCTCCATCTGGTTCCAGCCAGTTCAGGCGTGGCTGTGAACATTCCAGAAGCAGGTGGACTACCCTGCTCCCAGAGATGAAAGCCGTTGCCCCCTCGTTCCTGCAAAGGGCTCATCCCTGTCTTGTGACCTTCTACAGCCTAACTGAAGGCAAAACTCTCTCTTTACTTCTTGATCCTCATTCTTCATCACCCTAGTTTTACACTTAATGCTCTAGTAGTGGATCTTAGTTTGCTGTCTCCTCTTCCTCTCCTTTCATCTCCCTGCCCCTCTCCAGACCTTTCCTTCAGTGTTCCGATAGCATCCAAGCCACTTAACCCCAGGACACCAGTACTATTACTTATCTGTGTTCTACAGTGAACTATCGGCTCCTCAAGGGCAAAGATTGCTCCTCGAACAATGCCTGACATATACACAGGAGGTGCTTAAGAAATATTTGTTAAATGGGATTAGTTGCATATTCTTTAATTTTTCATCATTCACTCATTCTTTTATCACTAATTAATCAATTCACTCATTACTCAAGCATTGTAGAACATCTACTGTGCCAGGAACTGGTGAGAAAAATACCCAGAAAAATGGTTCCTATCCCAAAGACAGATTCCTGCCTTTAAGGGACTAGCTCCTTCCCTCTCAATCTCTCTCTCTCCGTGTGTGTCAGCAAAAACTCTGCTAACAGAGGCCTCCCCACTCCAGGACTTACTGACTACAATTCTGGGGGTCTATTGGATGTTAGAGAGTGGGTGGGTGGCTGGGACTCAGCAAGATGGGGAAGTGCTCCTTGGACTCTTGAGGGGCCAGGGAAAAGCATCCCAGAAAGGGAAAGGTCTTTGGATCATGATAGGTCCCCATCTAACCTGCCCATACTTTGATTCTCTTCCCCCAGAAAAAACAAAAAAGCATTTTTGGTTTTTAAACAAGTTAATTATAAATGGTAACATTTGTAATTACAATTTAAACAAATAAAATAATTAATTAAACAAGAAATTAAAGATGCAAAAATAATTAATTAATTAAACAAGAAATTAAAGATGCAAAAAGAAGCATCCTCTTCCAAAACCTCTGCATGTGAATTTAAAAATCAATTCCCAATCCTTTCTGTGTAGTGCATTTTTGCTTTCTAGGCGATGCCCCCCCCCCCCAATCATACAGTGTTGAAAATATTCAGGAGACTTGATGAGAAATAAAGTCATGCCAGACAAATAATAACAGAGTTCCACCTGCAAGAACTTGTCCTTCAAAAGCACGAAGATCCTGGGCAAGGAAAAGAGGGACAAATGTAAACAGAATCCATAGAGTCCTGGCTGTTCGGGAGCATTTTAAATACCTGGAGCCGGGCCAGGCAGACCTGTTCCGGGCAAAGGTGAGGCGCGGGGGACGCCAGGTATGCCTGCTGTCAGCAAGGAGCCCACAATGGTTGTCGTCAAACTGGGGAAGTGATGAAGGCTAATTAAAAAGCACTTAGGCTGGGGGAACCGGAAGCAGAACCGCACGGCGGGAGGCGAGCGCGCTGCCGGGCGCAGCGCCAGCGCAGAGCAGGCGGT
>NC_043709.1:70684366-70725446 GCF_006229205.1 Suricata suricatta
CCGCCGCCCCCAGCGCCCGGGCCGGAGTGAGCGTCGGGGGTCCGGCGCTGGCGCGCCCCCACCCGCGGAAGCCTGCCGCGCGCCGCGTTCTTGTCGATTTCCTCCGGGCTGCAGATTTCGTTAAAATGCAGCGCTCACTCCACGCCTCTTTGCCGAGAGGTTGGGACAACGGTGCTCCAGTGTTCAGCAGAGCTTTCCCCATTGACTCTAAAAATGGAACAAATGGTTTTTGACGAGGTAGGATTAGGAATGAGGAAGTGCTGGTGGTGGCCGCTGTGGGTCCGGGGCCTCCAGAAATCCTGATACCTCAGTTCTGAGAGTTTGGTTAGTATGCTGACTTCTTTTTCAGAGCCTGACGAATGTAAGCCACTCATTTCCGATGCTGACAGCCGGTTTCCAGTTGCCTTTAGAGAGTTGGGGTGCTAAGTTTTGAGTTCGTAGACTAGTGTGATGCTCTCTTCCTTGGTCACCTTGGGAAAAAACCCTTCCCATGATTGCGAAACAACGAGAGGACTTGACCAAATCTTCCCTACTGAGGCCCAGTTGAACTGATTATATCCTTATTTTTATTAATGCATTAGTGAAGTGTTTTTTAATGTTTATTTAGTTTTGAGAGAGAAACAGAGTGTGACGGGGGCAGGAGCAGAGAGAGAGAGGGAGGCAAGAATCCCAAGCAGGCTCCAGGCTCTGAGCTGTCAGCACAGAGACCAATGAGGACTTGAGCTCTTGAACCTGGAGATCATGACCTGAGCGGAAGTCCGAGGCTTAACCTATGGAGCTATCCAGGCGCCCTTGCATTAGTGAGGTTTTAAAATTAATCTTGTCAATCCAAAAAGTTTTTGAGTACCAACATTTCTACTAAAAACTCTGAAGTTTAATATAAACAACTCTTGACTTTCCACTGGGAAAGCACTTCGGATATTTATCATCTGCACGCACATAGCACTGTGCTGGCCAAGGAGACTTAAATCCTGATCTGCCCTCCGAAGACTCATAATACCAGAAATGCTGTAAAGACGATGCGGAGACATTCATTATAATCATTAAATACACAAATGCAGAAAGTAAAAATGTAACCTTAAATTATGTGAATTGTTAATAAGCATGTATTCAAATAAGCTGCGTGAGGGAAGGGTGTTTTTGTCCATTGTGTTCCGATTGGATTCCTAGAGAGTCTGGAACAATGCCTGATGCCGGGACTTCAGTAAACGTTTGTTGAATAGTGTATGGAATATGTACTTGTCCCCAAAGTGGTTACTCAAGATGCAAAACACTTATTTCAATAATGCTGTCATTGCTCAAACTATTTTTTTTTGGAAGGAACTGTTCCTTGGGAATTTCCTTTAGAGCTAGTACTACTCCTTTACAGCCATAGTTCAATTTTTGTATCAAATCAATACCCTCTGAATGAGTGAGTTTACTTATGTTATTTATCAGGCATAGATCCAAATAACTTTCTCAGTTCATTCTCAAAGGGTGAATTTACCATCGTGAGGTTATTAAAAGAATGCCATGGGCTCTGAAAGCAATTCTCCAAGAGGCATGCCAAAATGTTTGCATTAATAAAAGCTTCATTGGAAAAAGTGTCTAACTTCCTGAGATGAATACCTTAAAGGGAATAGAACTCATCTGATTTATTCTTGTATGTTTGATAAAAAATCAATTCCATTACTCATATTTACATTATACTCCTAGAAAGAGCTTAAGTGCTTTTGATTGAGTAAAGAAAGAGTCATATAAGAAGTGTTTGTTCTTTACCTCCATTCTTCCAAAGGTTTTAAGCTGGCTGAGAATAGGAGCTATTTTTCCTTATTGATTAAACTTCCATTCTCTATCATTTTATCCACTTTTATTCACTTCCAGAAATCACAGAAGCTTTCTTTTTCCTATGTTTCATATCTTATTGTTTTTAACCAGAATAATACAGGATTATTTTTAAAAAGCTTACATGGTATGGAATTATATAGAGTAAAATCTTATAGTCTATACTATACAAAGAGGAGACTCAACGCATAACCACAACCCAAATTCCACTACAATGAAAATAAAGGGATGTTTCCTCCAAGCATTTCTGTTTTGAAGTATGCCTCACTTATGAAAATATGCTTAAGACAAAACATAAAAACTTAATGAATCGTTATAGAATAATGCCATGTAACTCTACCTAAATTGAGAAAGTGAGTATCGCCACTAAAGATAACCAATATCCTTTTTTTGGTGTGTGTGTGTGTCGGGGGGGTAATCACTTTCTTGCTTTCTCTGTGCTCTTCCATCAGCAGGTATAAATACCATGGGTAGTTTCGCCTCTATTTGAATTTTTACAGAATTACTCATGAGGTATGCATGATCTCTTTCAGTCGGCATCATATCCAAGATTCATCCATCCATATCATTTACCCTTGTTGCTTAGAAATCCATTGTGTGAATCTACCATACTCCACCTACTCTACTGCCGATGAATATTTGAGTTGTTTCCAGTTTTTTTTTTGCTATTATGAGCAGTGCTGCTTTGAACATGCTTGGACATACCTCCTGATGCACATTCGCATGTATCCCTGTTGGTGTGTAACTAGGAGTGAAATTGTTGGGTCAGAGGATGTGTGCGTACATTCCCAACACCACTGGGATTTCTGTTATTCTAGAGGATTGTCAATAGTAGGTATTTTCAATCTCTAAAATTTTTGTATTCTGTTAAGTGTATAGTCCTCCAACTTTTTTCTTCTTTTTCAAAGTTGCTTTGGCTCTTTTAGATCCACTGCATTTCATATGTATTTTAGAATCTGCTCATCAGTTTCTACAAAAGTGTCCTGCTGGAATTTTGAATGAGAATGCATTGAATCTATAGATTAATTTGGGGGAGAATTAGCATCTATTATTGTCATGTATTTTTTTTACTATGTAATAAATCATATACATTCTTATTTTTGTCTAATCAATTATTATAAATATTTATTAATTGTTTATATTGAGATATAATTCACATACCATATAATCCACATTCACATACCTTATAATTCACATACCTTTTTCTTTTCTTTTTCCTTTGCTTTAGAGAGAGAGAGTGCATGTGTGTGCTCATGTGAGGTGGATGCGGAGGGACAGAAGGAGGGATAGAGAATCCCTAGCAGGCTCCTCATTGAGAGCCTGACTTGGCGCTTAATTCCATGACCCTAGGATCATGACGTGAGCCCAGTTCAAGAGTCAGATACTCAACTGACTGAGTCACCCAGGTGACTCACACACACCTTTTTCAGGTGCACAATTCAGTAGTTTTTAGTATACTCGTGAGGTTGTACAACACTCATCACTCTCTAATTTCAGAACATTTTCCTCACCCTAAAAAGAAACCCCATACCTATGAGGAATGACCAATTATCTTTTAATGATATGTAAATAAAATGTCATATATTCCTAATAGAGACATCTTGTTCAGTGCTCTTATTTGTATAGCAAACATTTGACCATTATTTCTTCATATTTGCATCTGGTATCGTTTACCTCTGCCTGAAGCCCATCCTTTCACATTTCTTGTACCGTGGGTCTGCTTGTGATGCTTGTTCAGCAAATCATGTCTGTAAAAGCCTGTTTTGCCTTAATTTTTGTAGGCTATTTTCACTGGACATAGAATTCTGGGTTAATTCTTTCTTTTAGTACTTTAAAAACGTTGCTCGGCTGTTTTCTTATTTGTATGATTTGAAATGAGAAATCCGAGGTCATCTTTTTCTTTGTCTTCTGTATCTAACATGTCTTTTGAAATCTGGCTGATTTTAAGGCTTCCTCTATCACTAGTTTAAGCAATTTGGTTATAATGTGCGTTGGCAGTTTTCTTCATGTTTCTTGTGCTTGTGTTTCCATGAGCTTGGTGGATCTACGAGTTTATAATTCTTGAAAACATTTGGCCTGTGTTTCTTCAAATATTTCTTCTTTCCCTTTCCTCTTTAAAAATATTTTTTTTGATGTTTATTTATTTTTGAGACAGAGGGAGAGCAGGGGAGGGGCAGAGAGAGTGGGAGACACAGAATCCAAAATAGGCTCCAAGCTCTGGGCTGTCAGCATAGAGACCAATGCTGGGCTTGAACCCACGAACCACGAGATCATGACCTGAGCTGAGGTCAGACGCTTAACTGACCGAGCCACCCAGGCGCCCCTCCCTTTCCTCTTTTCTACTTTCTTCTGGGACCCCAAGTTACATATGGATTAGTCTGCCTGAACAGCATATGGATGCTCTTTCTTTCTTTTTGGGATTCTTTTTTCTGTCTTTCATTCTGGAATGTTTCTATTAAGATATACTTAAGTTACTCATCTTTTATCCTACCTTATCTAATTTGCTGTTGGTCCTGTGTAGTGTATGTCCCTTTAATAAGATGGTGTAGTTTTCATCTTTAAAATTCAGTTTGGGTCGTTAAATATGTTGCACTTACGTACTTATGTTTTTGAGCATGAGAAACAACTCTAGGAACTGTTTTAATGTCGTTGTCTTCTCTTATTGTCACGTGGTAATGCTGCATGTACTTTGAACTCTAGAAGACAGTATTATTATTCTTTTACAGTGATTGTTTTTACAGCCTGTGTTCACTTAGATTTACACATATGTCTACTGTTTCCCCCAGTTTGCTATTTATCTCTAACACTTTTTGTAGTGTTTTTTTTTAATTCTAGAAATATTTCATTTTGTTACTGGTTGAATCTGTCAGGTGTTTCTTTCCCTTTCCTCTTAAAAATTTTTTTTTGATGTTTATTTATTTTTGAGACAGAGGGAGAGCAGGCCTCACTCCAGCAATTCTCAGGGAGAATATTTCCGTGACTCCTCTAGCTTCTGGGGTTTGCTGGCAATCTTTAGCATTTCTTGACTTGCAGATACATCTCTCTGGTTACATTCCAATTATATTTTTCCTGTGGGTCTTCACACTGTCTTCCTTCTGTTTGGGCCTGTATGTATGTACATCCAAATCTATGTACTTATCTACGTATGTTCAAATTTCCCCTTTTTATAAGGACACCAGCCATATTGGAGTTCACCTTAATGAACTGATTTTAACTTGATAACCTCTACAAAGACTCTCTTTCCAAATAAAGTCACATTTGAGGTACAAGAAATTAGGACTTCAACATATAATAGAGCAGGGAGACAAATCAACTTACACTAGTGGCACTCAGTAAAGTTGTGGGTAGAAAACTCTTCAGCTCTGTGTAAAGGTAGCCCTGTCAGGGTCAACTAGTTCTGCACTAAAAGCAACGTTGCCTGATAGTGGAAGAGCATTGAGCATCATCATTATTTGTGTGGCTAAAGAGATTGTGGGTTGAGAGTCCCAATCCAAAATTAAACCTTTCACAATTTCCAGAGGATTTAACAGGATTATTTTATCTTTGTTCTTATTTAGCTCTATTTTAAAGGGATTTGGAGGCAGTGCATGTTGCTCACTAATTTTTTCCCCAAGCCTCTTCACTGTAGACACAGCAAAGCAAACAAGAGCTAGGTATGACTGAACACATTTCTACAACAGGTGTTTGTTCGTTTGTTTTTAATGAACCTGCAAAGTTCTTGAGGTTATGAAGGAAGGATCTAGTTCTCTTGTATTGACTTTTTGGTATCACAAATTACAGGTCAACTGAAATTTATGAGCACAGGCTCAACATGCTTCATGTGTGATTTGAGTTCATTTATGGGAAACGAACAGAGGCAGGAAGTAAATTATGAGGTGAGGAGTTGTATTTACTAGGGGTTTGTGAGATTTCTTGGTCAGCAGATTAGTTGATTCATGGTCCAAAAAAGAACTTTTTATTGCTTCTGTGAAATAGGTATAAGCTAATTTTATTATTAGTGCAGAGCAAATGTGCAAAGTCTTAAAAGGTATGCTCATCCAGGAAAGGATGAAAACTGTTCTTGAAGTTGAATTCATTTGCTGCTATTTGGGAAACATTAGTAGCAGATATCTGGATGATGCCACCCAACTACTTGCAGTTTCTTTATTAGTTAAAAATACACTCAATAGTGGTTTTTTATTAAGGAAATCATGATAGGAAACCACAGTCCCTTAACCACAACAGTACACTGATGCCTCTTATTTTGCAGGTATTTGCTACGGACGATGGATGTAAAAAGTTGTTTGGGGGGGGGCATGGGTGGCTCAGTTGGTTAAGGGTCCAATTCCAGCTCAGGTCATGATCTCATGGTTCATGGGTTCAAACCTTACATCGGCTCTGTACTGACAGCTCAGAACCTGGAGCCTGATTCTGATTCTGTGTCTCCCTCTCTCTTTGCCCCTCCCCTGCTCATGCTCTGTCTGTCTGTCTCTCTCAAAAATAAATAAACATTATTAGATTTTTTAAGTTGTTCGATTTGTAGCAAGCAGGTAGGGAGACTGAAGGCTCTGTAGGAGTGCCTGCATTTTGGAATGATATGGTCTGTAATTCACATCTCAGTGTCATCTCCATGCTGTCTTGAGCAAAATTCTTAATTGGAGAACCCCAGATTTCTCATCTTTGATATGTGGGCAATGATACTTTTCTTATAACATTGTGAGGATTGAATAAGACTGTAAAGTACCTGACTCTAAATTAATTTTCTAACAGAATTAGTTTCCTATTCTTTCTCTCAAAACCTATTTTTTTTTTTTGTTCCACGATTATGTGATTTTTAAAGTAAACCATAGCTCTATCATCTTAAACTAAAACCTATCTTCAGTTGGAGGAGAAGTTGGTTAGGTGATTCTCTTTTCCGTCCCATGACTCCATGGCAGAGGGCACTGTCAACAGTGTTTAGGTTCAGCATTTTGAATAAAACCACTTCTCTGTAGGGGAGACTCTGGTATAAAGTATGTGAGGAGAAAGGACATATATATTCTAAAAGCATATAATCAGGCACAGAGTTCTTGTTCCAGAGAGCTTCCTTAGGATTTTCAAGTAATTTGGAATAGGAAGAACTCTGATACTATTTCCCTTCCTTTTCATTTTAACCAGTGCATAGATCAGAAGTGTTATTCGTTGTCCTTTCTTGGACATGCCTGCACTATTAAATAGAGATTAAGTTTGACCCCGTTTGCCAAACTTTGGATAACCAGGATGACAGAAAAAAGGAGACCACAATGTCCTTGCTTTAATTTGGTAAAACTATGTAGTTTTGTTTGGAAAATTAAACTGACAACAGGAAAATCATGGTTTTGTTTTTTTAACCCTAAATTTCCTGGTGTTCAAAATCTTTATTGAAGCCATCTAATTTGAAAGAATTATCTTATAATTAAGAATGCCAAGGTTGGGTAGAGCTTTTAAAAACAAACTGCATGGATTGCAATTTTTGTTTTAATAGCATCAAAATTAACAGATTGCCTTATATATGGTTATCATGTAATATTTTGTGATCTTTCTTTCCCTGCAGAGATGTTATGTATGCATTCTCACTAATTTCATTGTTTGATTCAAAATATCTATCTTTGGATTCAAAATGTGTATGTAAGTGCTGCTGGATTGTGCTAACCATCTGTAATTTTCTTTATTTCTCAGTAAAGAAATGGCATTGGATGGTCAAAAATTAATTGCTTAGCAACATAGGACTTTTAAACAAGTTGCTGCCTTTTAGGACCAGAGGAAAGAAGACCTATCCATGTGCTTGTTCAGTGATTGGGACAGAATTTTGCTACCCATAGCTCTTTTTAACAGCAATGGATGCCAGCAGGTTTATGACTCCGTCTCTAGAGTTATTGCCCCAAGAAATAATATTTCAATTGTAGCTATCTCTGTGAGATATCTCTATAAAGATTCTTTTTTACTTTGTGCTTTGAAACATACACTGTCAATGGACCAACCCTTCTTATGACCAACACTGTTGATGATGTAGATAGCAGAGATGCCTGTATCAGTAAAGGTTTCTTAAAAATTGGAAATACTGAATGAAAACAGTGAAGTCTGCTGGAAACCACAGCAATATCTAATGCTTAAGCATTTCCAAAATCTATGTATTGCCAGAAAACAAGAAATATTCGAGATAATCTAGAGTATCTTTCAGTTTCGTAGAGTGATTTTCCATCCCCAAACAGTAATACAATGACAAACCTTCTCAAAGTTGGCCTGATGATCTATGAAAGTCTTAGACACATTATACAAGCAAGCACGGTCTTCTCAAATGTATATTGCTTGAGAAGTGTGTTGTAGGAAAAAGTGTGGTGCAAGCTGACACATCGGTATAAATGGGTGAAAATGATAATGTAGCAGACAGCCACAGCTTTATTCTGCTCAAGACTTGAAATATAATTTCAGTGAAGTTATCTTTAGTAATTACCCTCTGATGTTTCTTAAAAAGGTCTGCTAATCTGAATCTTTTTTTGGGTGTCTTGGAGTTTTAGATGATTGTTTTCGACACTCGGAATTACTGCTGTTCTTCTGAGGCTTGTCTGAAGAGGGGCTGGTTTTCCTAATTCCTAGAGCAGCGGCAATAAGAACAATATTTAGCACTTATGAGGCTCCACTTCTCAATTTCAAAGCACTTTACAAATATCAATTAATTGCTTTGAATGGGAGTTCTGCAGCTGCTGGAGAAAAAAAGAAGTCCACAGTGATTGGCTCATTATCATTTACAGCTGTTGAAAAATGTTTTTCAAAGAAATAATTACAGATTTTCATATATATATTTAAGGAGAAAAGGAGCAGGGGGAAGGCTATACTAAGGATCTTTTTTTTTTTTTTCTAAACAAACGACTCTTGTCTTCATTCCGGTTTGAGAGCAGCAGCTTTATTGCACACAATTATCCTTCCCTAGACAAAAAGAAAAGGCGCCATCCTCTCACCAAGAAAATGCAAGACTGTAAATCCTCTTTTTGAAAATAATCTCAATCTCACCGGTTTCCGTTTTGGGCTGTTGAGAATTTTTGTTTATCAATAGTAGGACCGCTGCTTGACTTTGCTTGATGTAGGCGTATTTAAGGTCTGATCCAGCGCCGGCTTTGTCCAGCTTTAATTATGCATGAAAACCGAACAAGGAGAAAATAATTGATAGTGCTTCTTGTATTGTTTTCAGCAGAGCTTTATCACCATAGGGGGCCAAAAGAAACTATCCAAACTGTCTCTCTGTCACCAGGAAGAAATACAGGCAGCCCTGGCCATGGAAACAGATTCCTTTCTCTTTTCTTTTTCATTCTTTTTTCCCCCCTTTTCTCATTTTTCATAATGTGAATCCCTGGTAGGGCAGATAAGCTGCTAATTCTATTAATTTCCTTATCAAAATCAGCAAGGTAACTGAAGCTTCCAATTTAGTGATTTATTATCCTGAGCAAGCTGTGCGGAGTGCACCTTTCATATTCTGTAATTGGCACTAGAGGGGAAGAGACTTTCAAGGGAGATGCACTCAGCTAACCGTTTCCATTTCAATTGACTATTGAGCAAACAAATCGAGTGGCCTTTCATTGGCTTAAATCATTTAAAATGATAAAGCTAGCAGTTCTGCATTTGAATATATGCCAGTGGATATCTGCGTGCAAGATGCTGACCCCAAAGACATTAAAATATGAGCATAATAACATCCCACTATAGGATTTTGCCATCAATAAAACATCCAAGTGCGATATGTTAATTGACGTGCAAAAGGCCAAAATTGATCACACATGTAATCTGACCCTTATTATTACACCATCCCGCAAGCCCCTGGAAAGAAGCCCCTTCCTTTGCATACTGAGTGCTGGATTCTTTTGTATATGAGAGGTGACTGCATACAGTGGACGCCAGTATTTCAGCACTGAAATTGAACCCACTTTCAAAGGCAGGAACCTCATCAGCCGGGATGGGAAGAAAGTGTGAGGTGTTGGATGCCAGGGGTGGGTGGGACTGATTTAAACATGGATACAGATGGGAGACCTGATTTCAGGTGGGAAAAGTAGCTACTTCTGGGTGTCATTTGAAAAGCCCTGGAAGGCTCCTTTACTAGTACTCTCAGTAAAATAGAAACTCCAGATGTAGGCATCCATTTCTTTGTTCATGACCACTGTTTTCCTATGCAAAGTAAATTTTATATAGTAATTGCTGTCAACTAGTTTAATGATGGCTAATAGCATTACACACATTGCACGCCTTATATCTAAGAGCAAAATGTTAATTCCCCCATTTCACAGATGACGCTTAGAGGCTGGAGAGATGAAGTTGCTTGCCTGATTTCATTTGGTTAGAAAGTGCTCAATCAGGGATTTGAATTCAGGACCATGATTTTCAAAACTGTTCTCTAATCGCTGTACTATTCCTTTTCTAGACTCGTATTTCTGGAAGAAATAACACCCCAGACCCTCCAAAGTCAATATAAATCACACCTTGATTCACGCCATACCCAAATCTTTGAATTAGTTTCTGGCACTTACAGCTTCAAAGAAAACTCCTATTAAGAATGGAATCACTGTTTCTCGTGAAATACACTTTTGACAATTTGGAACGTCCCTCCTAATTCTGTGGGATCTTTTTTCCTTTCATTTCCTGGGAGGAGCAGGCCAGGGACCGTTTTCACCCTCAGGGGGTTGTCCGGGGTGCCTGTGGCAGGGAAATGTACTGCGGTGGTGTGCACAATGATTTAGACATTTGTTTGGGCTTTTAATCTTTTCTCATCTACACGCACCACCAAAATAAAAACCAGTGAAGTATGTACCCTATAAATCTGCTTGTTCTCTCACTCCTCAGAAATATTTCAGAAAGAACTTGACACTTGTAATCAGAACTGGGCTTAGATGCTGCCTTCTTTTGATTCAGCGATCCCACACCCTGCCTTTTCCATTTTAAGTAGCAGGAAAGTAGTAGAGGCCAGAAGGGCATGGGCGGGGACATGCTCCAGTAGGAAGGCTGTAAAATCTGCTCATGTGAGATGAGTTCCCACCGACTTCAAGTGTGTACAATCCGGAGTCGGAGAACAAGTCGAGAGTGCAGTGAGTGTATGTTGTAGCTTATACGGGTGCAGACAGTCACCCGTCTTCACACACGGTGCAGCAGAAAAGCAGGAGTGTGATGAGAGTCACACAGGACAAATGTCCTCTGAGAATAGAGTTGCAAAAGACCTTTGGGGATTCTTTATGAACGGAAAAGGCTTGACAGCAATTAGTAAGAATTGGGTCTAAAGAAAGGCTATGTGGGACCTTATTAAAAAGAAAAGAGCAAAGGGGCACCTGGGTGGCTCAGTCGGTTAAGCAGCAACTCTTGGTTTTGGCTCAGGTCATGATTTCACAGTTTCTTGAGCCCAAGCCCTGTGTTAGGGTCTGCACTGTGAAGCCTGCTTAGGGTTCTCTCTCTCCCTCTCTTTCTGCCCCTCCCCCACTTACACTGTCCCTGTCTCTCAAAATAAACTTAAAAAAAAAAAACCCAGAAAAGAACGTACATAATAATTATCATGGGATAATAATTCTCTGGGTTGCTGGGAGGTATGCAATGTGTAAGACAAAATAACTCAAGCTTGTGGGGGGAAATATGGAAAGGTGGACCAAAGGAGGGGGGAAAGAGACAAAACTATGCTTGTGACAATTACCCCTATGTAGGAAACACGGTGCTAGATGTTTTCCCTCTATTTCCCCATAAGATTGTGTTTTCCATTTTATGGGTGAAGAGATTGTCTCATTCTCATTCTGTACTCTAAATTATTTTACAAGAACATTACCAATGTGATAAATTTTATAATTTTTGTATGTCTACGATTGGTGAAATATTAGCCATAAAGACAAGGGTATTGTGAATGAAAAAGAAAAAAGTACATAGGAAACAAAAACCTCTTAGAATAGTTGATTCAGAGGTTGGAAAAATGCACTAAGATTACATAAGCCCTCATTGCTGATAGTGTAACAGGTCACGTCACAAAAACTCCCTGATCTTCGGTGTAAGATGAAGTTTCTGCTGTTATCTAATCTACAAAATATTTTGAAAATAATCAGAAGAGGTATCCGAAGTAAGGCAAAGCCTAACTCTGAAGCATGACAGTAATAAGACAAATTATTTATGATTTAAAAAGGACCAAAGTATGCTTTTCAAGTATGGATGGTGCTCCACAAGGCTGGCTGGGATAAAACTAGAACTCTCTTCTCCATTTGCTTCCAAGTTTTTGTCTGTACGTTCTGTGTACAAAGGTGACTTTGACTTCAAAGGGCAATGGGAATTGGATCTGGTATGAAAATGGGACTAGGAAATATATGGTCTTTCAGGAAAAGGTCATTACATGCTGTACAGAAGCTCAACTTTTATTTTGATTAAATACTTTTTTTCAGTGGGATTTACTAGCTAATTACTTCCCCGGCTTTGTAGCTTGGCAAGACTCACCTGATCTATAATGTCTGCTGAAGGACTTTAAGCCTCAAGGTTTGTGTGCTTTTATGTAAAATTATTAATATTAATAATAATTAGCCATAAATAGTAACTAGGGTGGGCCAGATGGCCTTTCGTCCTTTCAAAACTTCTTTATGTTCTTAGTTTCAAAAGGTAGAGGTGACAATGCAAAGATACAAGTGACATCTTAAATTAAATTATCGATCTTGGAGTGAAGTTTAAATAATTTACTCAACAAGGAGACTGCCTTTCACTTGTATCAAATTAGAAGCTCTAAATACCATCTGCTTATACCACAGAAAAACTTTTTGTCTCTTTGTAGTCATGCTGAGTGTGGGGCTCCTGTTGGCCTCAGTTTTAAGACCCTCATCCATTAATCTTACTAGGTATTAGTTGGTATCACTGGTAATTAGTCTTTTAAGTTGCATCCAGATGGGATGTATAAATTATTAGAAGTTTACTGCCAGGCACAAGTGCGGATGATTCATGGACGTATGGCACTTTGCTCTGCTCTCTGACAGGAAGCTCTGAAGCGTGCTGTCGGGAAGACTAACCTTCACACTTTGTCTTGATTCCAACAATTGCTGATTGTTACTTCTGGTAGACCTGAAAACACAAAACGACTGAGTTCTGTTTACAATTTTTAGAGTTATTTTATATTCTGTATCCCCACCCTTTGGTTCCCCGTTGTGTCTTCCTTCCTTAATATCAGAAGTGTATCTCTCCAGAAGCGACCTTGTAGGATATTACCAGGAGTCTCCTTGCCTTGGCCAGTGAGAGTGGCATTGGGGATGGTGGGGGTGGGAGCGGTCCCCGGATTACATTTTTACCAATGGAGATTTACCTTTGAATATATGCAATCCTCACCTCAGGCATATAGATTAAAAGAAAGAAAATTGGCTGTAAAGCTTATGCTGACCCTCTTGTGCCATTTTCTTATTGTTGTACTTTCTTGGGCAAAATCTCTCTCCTCAATAAACTCTGGAATCCTCTTATGTTTTTCTATGCCTATATGCAAGCCATGAATCATACTGGAGAATGCGAAGTGAGAGACTGGTAGGACTATAAATTTTATGATTACTATTTAACATACAATTAGCTAGCTTAAGGAAAAATGGATATTTATTGGCTTATGTAAGTGGAAATCTAAAGAGGTGTTCAAGCTTTAGGCATGGCTGGCTCTAGACATTAAAACAGTATCATAAGGACACTGCTTTCATTCCAGCTTGGTGAAAAGACCACATCTAGCGGCCTTAACTAAGCTTACATTATTTGTGTACTTTTAATAGCAGTGGGAGAGAAAGAATGTCTTTCTTAATAATGGTAGTGAAAATTTTAGACTGTACCCTGACTGGCCTAGCTTAGGTCACATGCTCATCCTTGGACCAATCACTCAAGTCTCAGTCCTAAGTCTTCCGGTAGAGTCACAGTCCATGCCAGGTCCACTTGGATCTCTTGGGCTGAGCTGGCTTACAGTGGAGTGGGGGAGGGGAACACGCATGTCAATAATCTCAAGAGTGTTCTCAAAACTGTTTGGCACTCCTACCACACTCTTCTGTCCACCCCCAACAACAAATATCTTATCATTTCTACTGTTACCAAACCTCTCATCTGCCTCCTCCTCGCTTTTTCTCTGACTCTCAGTGATAGATGTCCTTTCCTTCTGTTTTACAAAGGAAGTTCATATTCATAACAGATGGAGAGCCCCACCATCAATTTCCTGCTACCTAACACTTATGCAAACACAAGGGCTTACATTTCTATGCCTCCCTTAAAATCCCTTCCCTTAAAATTGTGACTGGGACTCCTTTTTTCTATTTATGGCTAGGGCCATTATGTGGTATACTAACTACCCCCCACATTCTATTATATTGCCCTACTGACACATTCCCATTCTCTTTCTCTTTTGCCTTTTAATAAACTCTGCATTAATCCTATATTTCTTCTCTAGCTACTACCCTAAAGCTTTCCTTCCTTCAAAGCCAAACTTCTTATGAACAATAACATTCCTTATTATCTTGATTTTCTTATTTCCCACTTATTTTCAACCCACTCTTACCTGGCTTTGACAAAAACAGCAAACCCTATCATGTCCCTTCTGCTTAAAACTCTTCAGTATTTGTCTGTTGCTCTTAGGCTAAAAATCCAAATTCTGAAAGTGGCTTGGAGGACCCTAGCCAGTCTGGATCATATGGAGATCTCAGCCATATCCTGCACCAAGTCTCCTTATTTCTCACTCTAACCATTGTCTTTCTTTTCCTCATATGTATTATATCACATTCCCATCAGGAACTAGCTGGTACATTCAAATTGTATAATTGAGGAGGGATTATGTATAAAGGTATAGTCAGGGTTAAGGGAAACCAACAAGACATGGTGATGCATCTGAGAACTGTTACCAAGGATGTAGATCCCTGTGGGTGTGTTAGGAAGGGATGATGACATGTTCCTGGGATGGTTCTTGCTGTAGCTATGGGATAAGACTACCCAACAGGAGCTGTGCTCCTAGATAGACTGCCACAGCACCTGCTAACCCGGGACACGCGGGTTGAGGACCAGGAAAAGAAATCCCCCCAAACAATTGTCTGAACATTAGTAGAATCCAGAGGACAAAGGACCTAAGTGATACATGGAAGTTAACCTCTTCGGGTGCACAGCAGGGTAGAAAAGGGTAGAGAGTGGATGAGGAAGGACCATGGATAATCTTCAGCTCTTTCTAACCATGGCAGTTTCATATACTCTGTTTCTTTGTCTAGATACCCTTCTTTGAAGCTGGTCCTCTTCAACTAGTTAATTCTTTATCCTTTAAACCTCAGCTTGAGTGTTTGTGTCTTAGGGAAGCTATCTTTAATCAACTCAGGTCAGCGCCCTTCATTTATGTACTCACAGAATCCGGTTCCTTTCCTTCTCAGGACTTATCTAAGTTTGTAATTATCTTGCTATTAGTGTGATAATTTCAATTTAACTAATGTCTGTCTCCTCCATAAGGCTGCATACTCCGTATGACTGTGAACTTACTCCTGCTACAATCCTTAGGCAGGTAGCACACAGTGCCTAGCCTATAGCAGAAACTCACTAAATACCTGCTAAATGAATAAACAGACTAAATGAAAACATTTACCAAATTTCATTACAACCACTTTGTAAGTCCTTTCTTTACTCTGTGCCTTTGGTCTAGGCACATGCTGTTTTGGTAGGCTGACAGTTCTTCAGTGCTTTGGCCAGATGGGTACAACACTGCCTACTGGCAAGGCAGCTTGAGATTCATGATTCTCTCATGGTGTTTTAGGTAATTGCATTGTGTTTTCCCTTGTTAAGCCTGTACTTGGTCAGTTACCTTTCAGTGAATGCAAAATGTCTGATTAACACAAATCTGCTTTTCTGTCTAGGGCAGGGAAGGAGTTGATGTCTTACAAATGACCTAGGTGGCCACCGTTAAATATTCCAGATTCTCACGATCTCAGGTCAGCTGGTGCAGGTAATGCACATTTATTGAGTGCCTACTACGCCAGATAGTGTTACGTACTGGAGATGGAAAGATGAGTAGGACATAATCCCACTTTGTTTATTTATTTATTTACTTATTTATTTATTAACGTTTATTTTTGAGAGAGTGCAAGCAGGGGAGGGGCAGAGAGAGGGGGACAGAGGATCCAAAGTAGGCTCTGCTCTGACAGCAGAGAGCTCCATATGGGGCTTGAACTCACAAATTGCAAAATCATGTCCTGAGCCACCCAGGTGCCCTGGACATAATCCTACTTAAATTTTTTAAAATTAATTTACAGAGAGAGAGAGAGAGAGTAAGAGAGAGAGAGAACGAGCAAGCATGAGGGAAGGGCAGAGAGAGAGAATCTCAAGCAGGTTCCATGCTCGGCACAGAGCCTGACAAGCGGCTTGACCACATGACCCTGGGATCATGACCTGAGCTGAAATCAAGAGTTGGATACTCAACTGAGTCACTCAGGCGCCCCCATAACCCCACTTTTAAGAAGTTTAGAGTCTGGAGAGGGAATTAGTTAGTTAATTAATTATTAATATAGTTAATTAGTTAATATACAATCTGGTAAACACAGTGATTAGAAATGAATTTTCTTAAAGATAATGAAACTTAAGCTTCAGAACTCCTACTTTCTGGACCTGTTCCAAAGCCCTACCAACATCACGTGGTTATATATTTTTATAAAATTTGCAAATGTTAGCCATTTTAACTGCACTCAGATGAAAGTGTACTTTCTCTACCCTGACTTTCACTGTGTCTTGCCCTCAGCAGAAAACTGGCTGCAGACACTTTTGAGATTTGGATAAGGGGAAGTCAAATTGAGTATATTTTTGTGGGGGGTGCTTAGCGGAATATAGTTATGTCTTTTTCATTCACTTCCATGTATAATTAAGCTATTACTGATCATCTTGGTGTAGAAATGGCTTCTAGGAATGCTTGTTTGTCTATTGTATCAACTCACCTGACATTGTGGTATTAGGGTAGGGCCAGAGTTTATACGATGACATGAGTGTGTTCCACAGTCCTGGCACTAAAAGAATGTGGGTAGAGGAAAAATAAGTTGGAAATAAATGGAACCAGAAGCTATGCTATGGAAAATTCTTCCAGTCATCCAATGTGCAAAGGTGTCAATTCTCATTGATGTCTAGTTGAAATGGAAGCTCTTTCCTGTACAGTTGTAAACACACCATATGTTGTTTTTTGAATGGGAATTGTGTGAAATATAATTTATCAGGAATTCTGTGTTTGTAGCAACACAGAGAGTTTGTGTATAATGTAGCATGCTTTCTGAAGCCCAACTACCAATAATAAGAAATAAATATTGATCAACTGTGCCAAAGGAAAGACAGAATTTTATTTCTCCTCTCCCTATGAAAAATTTTACAAAATTATTGTCATATGAAGAGGTGATAAAGAGCATGCGGGGCACCTGGGTGGCTCAGTCGGTTGGACGTCCAACTGCAGCTCAGGTCACGATATCACAGGTTCATGAGTTTGAGCCCTACTTTGGGCTCTGTGCTGATAGCTCAGAGCCTGGAACCTGCTTTGGATTCTGTGTCTCCCTCTCTCTCTGTCCTTTCCCTGCTCATGCTCTGTCTCTCTTGGTCTCTCAAAAATAAATAAACATTAAACAATTTTTAAAAAAGGAGTATACAAATAACAAGTAGGATAATGCATCACAAAGGTATTTGAAAGGTATCAGAGAGTTAATCAAGTAAGATGATGTTATTTTTTCTGTTTTTTAAAATAAATAGTATGTTTTTTAGCCTTTAAAAATTTGTAATTTGATGTGATTTTTCTGATTACAAATAATATTCAGTTGTCATCTAATTTTGTATTGGTAATTTTGTATTCTTTTACTTACAGAAGGTCACAGAAATTGCATTAGTTTCAGGCCCCACAAAGCTGGAGTTGCGTTGGTGGCAATCGACATGGGCACTAGCTAATGAGGGAGGTTGCAGGTTTGGGGAAGGGCAGTGAGAACATGGAAGCTGAGGTCTGGAGAGTGAGTAGGAGTTTTCCAGATAAACTCTCCAAGTTGTAGAAGGGCTTGCCCCAATCATGGAATTTTTCAGTTTTGTACTCATCATAGGGCACATTTGGCTACCTGATTCCTTCAAGAAGGTTGCTCCCATTTTTATGCATGAATGTCTTTATTTTATAACTATTATTGGGAAGAAAGTTTGGGATGGAGTGTATAGGGTCCTGGGGATTTATTTTGAATCCCCTGTAGAAAAGGGGAGTCAGGAACTGGTAGAAACTCAAGTGTATCTGGGACTCCAGGCACAGCTCTGCTTTAGAGTGACGTGACCATCTTCCTGTGTCTGCATGGAACTCAGTGTCATTATGGGGTTACTGCTTTGGCATGAACAGTAGTGTAATCTTAATGGTGGGTGATGCCAGGAAGTTTCTCTGAGTGGCTGTGCAGAATACAGAGGTGGAAGATGGGAATCAGAGGCAAGAGAAAGGACAGGTCACCATCTAGCCCTGTGGTGACTGAAGCTGGCAGACTGGTCAGTGGACTCATTTATTTATTCAGTAAATATTTATTGAGTGCCTGCTATGTGCCAAATCCTACGCAAGGCTCTGGGACTGCAGTAGTGGATAAAACATATAAAACTCCTGGCTTCTGTGGAACACATGAGAGATATCCCTTGAAAATGATAAGAAATAACAATGGAACTTTGTGAAGGAAGGAAGTTATGTTACCACACAGGTATGGGTCATGGAGACATCAAGCTTTTTTTTTTTTTAATGTTTATTTATTTATTTTGAGAGAGAGAGATTGTGGGGGAGGGCAGAGAGAGAGGGAGAGAGACAGAATCCCAAGCAGGCTCCGCAGTGTAAGTGCAGAGCCCGGGTGGGTCTAGAACTCACAAACTGAAAGATCACAACCTGAGTTGAAATGAAGAGTCAGATGCTTAACTGACTGAGCCACCCAGATGTCCCCATTAAAAAAATATTTATTTATTTATTTTGAGAGAGAGAGAGGGAGAAAGTAGAGGGGGGCAGGGAGAGAGGGAGAGAGAGAGAGAGAGAGAGAGGGAGAGAGAGAGAGAGAGAAAGAATTGACATCAAGCTTAATGCAAATTTTGCATTGTACTCCATTATATAACAGCGATTATTTTCATATAAAAATGAAGTTTTCCCCAACAACTCTTTGAGAAAAACTAATAGGCCAGCAAGGTGTGCTATGTATAACCTGGTACATAATCCCTCCACGGTGAGAAACCAGGGGGAAAATAGAGACTACTCTTCTCTTTGGCTTCAAGTCAGGAAGCAGGAAGATGAGTTAGGAGGCTAATGCAACACTCCACACTGGAGATGATGAAGGCTTAAGGCATGGCTGGGGCGTTGGAAGGGAGAGAAGGGTCAGATTCCAATGACATCTGGGAAGTCAAATTAGCAGAGCTTGAAAAATGATTGCATGTGAATGGAGGCAGGAGTTAGAGAAGTTGAATATTCCCAGGATTTCTGGAGTGGATAATGGGCCACCACCTGAGAGTGACTATAAAGGTAAAAGAGCGCCTTAGGTGAATTCAGTTTTGGACGTGTGGAGTTTGAGGTGCCCATGAGGGTCTGATGAAAATGACCATTAGCAAGTGTGATGTTCATATCTGTTGGGGAAGTCTGTGCACCAGAAATAAATACTGGCAGTTTTGTGAATCCAGGTGATGATAGAGGAGAAGCAAGGGATGAGATTGCCAAAGGGGAGCAGGAGAGCTGTTTCGGAGAGCAGGAGCCCAGGGATGGGAGCCTAGGGGACAGCTAACGCCGGGAGCCTGGCAAGACGTAGGGCGCCCAGAAGAGTAGAGGAAACGTCTCTATTATTCTCTGGTGGAGTGAGCAAATATGGAGCTGCCTAGCTTTGTTTATTCAGTCGAGAAATATTTATTAAATATCCCTGGATATGTTGCAACATTTCCCACTAATTACTTGGTGGCTGGCGTCAGATGCCCAGATGGTTGCCTTGTTGAAAACACGTGTGATTAACTCCTCAGTGGGAAGAAGTGGCTCTAAATAAAGTCCTGTGGCCCATGGCAGGAAGGCCCAAGACACTGAGCACGAAGCTAGCAAAGCTGTTGTGAAGACTTGCCAGATGGGGACCGGGGATGAGGGCTGTGTGTGGCGCGCAGGCCGGCCTGAGGGATGCCGCGTGTTGGACACTGGAGGCCTGCTGCGTGGCGTCTGTCGCTGAACCGCTAGCGTGTCTGGTGCTTTGCTGGCAAGCCCTGCCTCCACCACAAGGGCCTGAATCCCTCCGTAAGCCACGAGGCTGTGACTTGCTGGTTTCCTCCCCGAAAGCAGCCTTCCCAATCTGTTCGGCGCTGTCCCTGCACTTGGGAGGAGGTGGAGGAACTATAATTCAGTCTGTGACGCTGGGGCTGGAGAGAAGGACTCACGTCCTACTTTTGGAGAATGATGAAGAAAGAAAAAATTCTCATCGTTTTAGAAGTAGAGTTTAATTCAAATACTAGGTAATAGGACATCTAACTGGTGGCAATAATCATTCATATAATCCATCAAATACGTTCACAGAGATTTCAAGGTTGATCAAGTTCTCAAATGGAAAATGTTGAAGGGTCTAAGAAAAAATCATAACATCTTTAGAAAAGAGGTTCAATTAAGTAGTATCAAAGAAATATAGAACATCATAGACAAGTTTGGACATTTTTGTCTTTTACAGAAGAGACTTTAAGAACAAAAAAGGCTTTTATTTTTTTAATTAAGTGAACAGCTGTTGATTTCAATTTTAAGCTTCCTTCTATTTTTGTTTTTCACTGGATATTTCACTTTATAGAGAAGATGGCTTTAAAATCTCTTCATTTGGTCCTCAAATGCTTGTGATAGCAGCACCATGATCCCTCCTAAGGAGAAGAGAGCAGCTCAGAGAAGTCATATCCAGTGCTCTTTTCTCAAAGCCGCAAAGTGACAGACGCGGGATCCGAAGCCTGCGCCTGGGTGCTACCTTCTACCACAGTTGCACTTCTTGGTGCTCCTCATTTCCCACACTGCCCTGCTGCATCTGTTTTTGGATGTGGAGGCTAATGCCTCCTAATCAGTTTCACGTCTGAATCAAGAACTGGGTTGTGTGAATGTCACGAGACAGGGTGGCTGAATGCTCTACTGGTCTCGCACGCCGTCTCTGCCGGGCACAGCGAGAGGGAAGAAGAGGTTACAGTTCGTGGCGCACCCCGCTTGTTTCTCCCCACTGTTAAATCCGCCATCGGAGACCGTGAGTGGGGGATGAGTAGCAAGCTTCCACTGTCAGGCTGTGACACTGAGTTAGCACCATGGGGTGGCTGTGGCAGGATCAGGGCACAGGATGCATTGTGTTAGGCTCCTTAGAGTATTATAGGTCAGGGCCTGTTTTTAGCCTTCCGGTTGAATAAAGAAAGACAAAATCAGAATATAAGAAGGCACGTAAATTCATTCAGCGTTCAATTCAAGTCGAACTTGTTCCCACTAGAAGATAGAATTTTACTGACCGCTTGCCTTGTGTTGTTAATCAGATTCCATCACCTCCTCCTATCCGTGACAGCATTTACGTGGTTGGACGATGGCACTGGAAGATTTTTCAGTGTGGACCGATCTTTGAGTTTTACGTTGTTTTGTCCCTTCTGTCTGCAGCATTGTTACAGAAAGACAAGTTGTGAGTGGAGCTTAGGAGTCCCTCAGTTTCTGTAAAGGTGTCTTATAAAACCTCAAATAAAATTATAAGCTGAGTATGTGTAGCTATTTACTTGATTATAAAAACCTAAGTGTAAATGCTGATAGCCAAATGTCCAGTGTAGAAAGTCATTATCCCAGGAGCGTCTTCAGATACATAGTAATTACTTTCAATGTAGAGCTTGTTGCAGATTCCCATTTGCCAGATGGAAGTTACCTTACTAAAAGTTGCCTGACCTAGTTGAGTCAATTAATTAATAATTCTTTGTTTCACTCCTCTGTTGCCCTTGTAACACATCAGGGTCTTTAAAAAAGTGGTCTGGTAAAATTTCTCCTTTTGCTTCTATTTGCAAGATTGAATATACAATGTGCTTTTGCAAATGTGATGGCAAGAGATTGGCTAGCTTCCATACTCATTTAAAAATCACTATTGGTGCCTCTGCTGGAGGGGTTTTCGACTCACCATCTCTAATCTGCCCTTCTGAAAGATTTAGTGACCAGATGTCCAGGATCAGTGAGGAAGATCTTGCATGCCAGAGTCAATATTTTTTCCCTACCATCCTGCTGGCCCAGGGATTTGAAAATCCCTATCAGGAGTAACTAGCTGTGGATGTTTCTAGTAGAAGTATTGCCAACCAGATTCTAGGTTACCAGACTAACCCATTTCTAATATATTTAAAGCTTCTTTGACATTTTCATATTTATAAATTCTTTTTATCAACTTTCTTTTTTTAAACTACATTTTCTGTTCTTTCATTTCTCCTCTTGTCTTTCACTTTGTTTCTTTCCACTCATGAGATTTTTCTTTACTTTTTATTTTTTTATGTTTATTTATTTTTGAGAGAGAGAGAGAGAGAGAGAGAGACAGAGCATGAACATGAGCATGAGCAGGGGAGGGGCAGAGAGAGAGAGAGAGAGGGAGACAGAATCTGAAGCAAGCTCCAGGCTCTGAGCTGTCAGCCCAGAGCCCGACACAGGGCCTGAACTCACGAACTGAGAGATCATGATCTGAGCTGAAGTTGGACACTTAACTGACTGAGCCACCCAGGCTCCCCACAGAGATATTTCTACCATGACTCCATTTTGCTATTGATTTCTCCATTTGCCTGATATAACCTTGCCAAGTAAGTAGCCTTGGAACTTGAAGTGTGGTACTTAGACCATCAGCCACAGTGTCATCTGCAAGCTTTTTAAAAATACAGGCAAATAAGGGGAGATCTTGGTCAAAGAATACCGCATTTCAGTTATGCAAGATAAATAATGTCTGGAGATCAAATGTGCAGTGATGTGACTATAGTTAAAAATACTATATTGTATACTTGTAATCTGTAAGAGGGGCAATCTTAAGCGTCCTCACCCCAAACACACGCACATGTGCACACACACACACACACACACACACACACAGAGGAGAAAATGGCAGCTATGTGAGGTGATGAATATGTTAATTAGCTTGATTGTGCTTTTCTCATAATGTCTACCATACATCAGAACATCAAATTGTATACCTTAAATATATACAATTTTCACATGTCAGTTACACCTCAATAAAGCTAAAAAAAAAATAGAAAAAGAGAGAGCTCAGGGGGCCTTGCTGGCACAGTCAGTTGAGTGTCCAACTTAAGCTCAGGTCATGATCTCACAGTTGGTGAGTTCGAGCCCCACATTGGATTCTGCTGACAGATCAGAGCCTGGAGCCTGCTTGGGATTCTGTGTCTTCCTCTCTCTGTCCGCCCCCCCCCCCCCACTTGCACTCTGTCTGTCTGTCTCTCCAAAAAATAAACATTAAAAACAATTAAAAAAAGAAAAGGAGAGATGCAGGATCTCAGTTCTTACTTTAAGTCTCTTGATTAACAATGTGTGCTTCCACAAGATCTTCAGGTGATACCTATGTATGTTAAAGTCTGAGAAGCTCTGCTTTTGTGTGGGCTTGCAAACTCGGTTTTTCTTAGCAACCGGGACACAGAGAGGACAGTTACCAAATATTTTTCACTTTGTTGATGTCCTGGGGCAACCACTGACACTTGCGATTGGGGAATGGAGTGCCAGGGGAAAAAATTGCGCAGCTGGGTTGGAACCGTGTTTTCAAGACAAGCGGTCCTGCCAGGGCGCTGGATAAGTGGATTATCTGCTGATTTTCATGATCTGCACCAATCTGGCACTCCCCTCCCTCATACTTTCACAGCAAGGCAATGAAGCCATTGCAGGTTGAAGCTTCATTTCAAATGAGAAAAAAGTGTCACTTCAGAGCAAGAGTCCACAGAATGGTGGGGAGACAAACAGATGTCTCAATTTCAACTACATGTACTTAGTGACACATTTCACAAGGCGACCAGATGCTCCATTTCATCCGTGTAACAGTTATTCCCTCTGAGACGGGTAAGTGGGTGAGCGAGCCCCACAACTCTGGGACTGGCAAGTGCCTGATGTGACAGCCTCGTCATGGGAAGCACTGGGTTCATAATTTTTTTCAAATTACCATAACAGTTTCAATAGTCATATATCTACATGTTCACAAACTACAGAAGTTCAACTGAAATTGACTAGGACAGTGCATCACAGACTTTAGTATGAAGTTTAAAGGCATATGAATCTCTTGGGGATCTCGGTAAAAGTGCAGATTCTGATCCTGCAGGACTGGGATTGGGGCCAGAAGAATACACTTGTGTTGTTTAAAGCCATCAGATTTATAGTAATTGGTTATAGCAACCATAAGAAACTAATACACCTTGTATGAATTTTTTATTTAATAGATCTGTGTTAGCCATGGCTGCTAATTATATCCCAAGTCTCTGAGAGTGTCTGTCTGCATTTCTAACTGGGTCCCCGGTGATTCCAATGTTGCACTTGGAGTAGTAAGGACCATGGTAAGCTCTTGCCTTTTCTTCCCCAAATAGGAATTTCAAACTGGAGAACAATTAGCATTTTCAAATGCAATGCTCCTTGGGCTACTTTCCTGTTTCAGAATGAGCTTAGGAAGTTTATTAAGATTTGGGTGAGTCATTGCAGTGGTACATTTTCTTTTTTTAAAATTAGACTTTCTGTCTCTTGCTACCATAGATGCATCCAGAACAAAAAGACAAAGTGCATCAGCCTTCAGTCTCTTTTGGCTCTAATCCATCCAGCATACTGTCACCAACATAATCTTCCTGAAACACTGCTTTCACCATGTCACTTCTCTGCTCAAGAATTTATATAGTCAGTTCTTATTTCCTATTGGATCAAGTCGAAATTCATCTGCCAGGCTTTCAAGGACTCTCATAACTTGGCTCCACTCTATTTATTCAGTCTCATTTTCTTCTGCTCCTCAGACAGAACTCTCCCTGTCAGTCAGGACTGTCTCTGTGTCCCTCCCTTCCATCACCAGATCGTGCTATGCTACGGCTCACTGGAATTGAATCGTGTTGTTTCCATAGCACAACTCTGAGGCCAACTGACCAGTGACACTGCCTCTCATTTTTCAGGTCACAGGATTGTATTTTTCTTTGAATTCCAATGGTTGAAAAATTCAGCACTTATTTATAATTTACAAACAATCCATTTTTGCAGCTATAAGTAGTTAGTAAAGATGAGGTCTGGATTATGGTGGGCCCTAAGCATAGGGACTGGTGTCCTGAGAATAAGAGAAAACACATGGAAATACAAACAAGGGAACAGATCGTGTGAAGACAGAGGCAGGGATTGGAGTGATGTTGCCAAGCCAAGGAATACTGGGATCTGCTCTGGAAGAGGCCAAGAAGGACCCTCCCCAGAGCCTTTGGAGGGAGGGTGGCCCTGCAAACACCTTGATTTTGGCATTCTGGCCTTTAGAATTGTGGGAGAATAAGCTTCTGTTGTTTAAAGCCATCAGATTTATAGTAATTGGTTACAGTAACCATAAGGAAATAATACACCTTGTATTAATTTTTATTTAATGTATCTGTGTTAGCCTTGGCTATTTAAGTATATCCCCAGTCTCCAGAGAATAGGGACCCCTGTGCTCTTCTAATATCCCCTATAATGCTTTACATGGGGATAAAATAGGAAAGTAGAAATGTCTGTTTTTTTTCTCATTTCACTTTTTGTTGTTGTTGGATATAGCACACATAGAGCTTGATAATTTACAAGAAAGTAAACACACTTATGAAATCACACCCAGATTAAGATAGAGGACATTCACAGCACCTAGAACCTCTCCTGTGCCTTCCACTTAGAGCACTTCATCATAACACATTAGTTTTGTCTGTTTCTAAATTTTATTTATTTATTTATCTATGTTTGTATGTATGTATTTATTTGAGAGAGAGAGTGGGTAGCAAAGCAGAGGGAGAAGGAGAGAGGGAATCTCAAGCAGGCTCTATGCTCTGCACAAAGACTGCTGTGGGGCTTGATATCACGACCATTAAGATCATGACCTGAGCCAAAATCAAGATTCTGACAATCAGGTGAGCCACCCAAGTGCCCCTTGAATTTTATGTACATAGAATCATGCAGAGGCTTCCTTCCGTCAATACTGCACTACGGGATTCATTCATATTGCTGTGTGTGACAGTTCTACTTTTTCATTAAATGACTGTATCACCATTTATTCATTCTTTCTTGAAGTTTGAGTTGATTCCAGTATATGATAAAGTTGATGTAAACACACCTGTACCGTATTTTGATGCACATGTATATACTGAGGTATGGACTGATGGGCCTGTTTCTACGAGTGGATTGCTGAGTCAGGTTCATCCAGGTTGCCAGCACTTTGTTCCTGTTTATTTCACTATTCCATTGTTATGATAATACTTGTTTATTTGTTCACCTGTTGATGGACACTTAAAGTGTTTTCAATATGAAACTATCACAAATAAAAATGTATGAATACTCAGTTTTTGAGAACATTACTTTCATTTCTCTTGGATGTGCAATATCTAGAAGTGGAATCGCTAGGTCATGCTAACATGTGTTTTGAAGGAACTCTCCGAATGTTTTCCAAAGAAGTTACACCATTTCATACTCCTGCCAACAAAGGGTGGGGATTTTAGTAGCTGCACATCTTCACCAACACTTGTATTTTCAGTTTTCCTAGTTTTAAGCATTTGAGTGTGTGGTGAAATAATATGTCATAGTGGTTTTAGCTTAATTTCCCTATTGAGCTTCTCTTTATGTGTTTACCAGGCATTTACATAGGTTCTTTTGTAAAATGTCTACTCGTTTACCCATTAGTTTATTTGGTTGTTCATCCTTTTATTGTTGATTTATCAGAACTCTTTTATGTATATTTTTATTTTTTAAAAGTTATTTTATTTTTTATTAAAACTTTAAATTGTTTTATTTAACTGTACTATAACAGTAGAGTGAACATACAGTGTTATATTAGTTTCAGGTGGACAATATAGTGATTCAACAATTCTGTACATCACTGAGTGCTCACCACAACAAGTGCACTCCTTAATCCCCATCATCTGTTTAGCCTAACCCCCCACTCACCTCCCCTCTAGTAACTGTTTGTTCCATAATTAAAAGTCTATATTGTATATACCACCTATTTTTTTAAACTTTTTTTTGTTTTATTTATTTTTGATGCAGAGAGAGACAGAGCATGGGAGGGGGAGGGGCAGAGAGAGAAGGAGACACAGAACCGGAAGCAGGCTCCAGGCTCTGAGCTAGCTGTCAGCACAGAGCCTGACACGGGACTCAAACCCACGAACGTGAGATCTGACCTGAGCCGAAGTCGGAGGCTTAACCGACTGAGCCACCCAGGTGCCCTATACCACCTATTCTTTATCCATTCGTATACCAATGGATACTTGGGGTGCTTCCATAATTTGGCTACTACAAATAATGCTGCAATAAACATAAGGCTGCAAATATCCTTTTGAATTAGTGTTTTTGTATTCTTTGTGTAAATACCCAGTAGTGTGATATTAGATCATAGGGTAGTTCTATTTTTAAGTTTTTGAGGAGCCTCCATACTGCTTTCCACAGTGACTGTACCAATTTGCAGTCCTACCAACAGTGCCCAAGGGTTCCTTTTTCTCCACATCCTCGCCAACACTTGTTTCTTATTTTTTTATTTTTAGCCATTCTGACAGGTATGAGATGTTATCTCATTGTAGGTGTGATTTGCATTTCCCTGATGATGAGTGATGTTGAGCATCTTTACATGCCTATTGCCCAGCTGGATGTCTTCCTTGAAAAAATATGTGTTCATGTTTTCTGCCCATTTTTAATTGGATTATTTGTTTTTAGGGTGTTGAATTATCTAGGTTCTTTATGGATTTTGGATACTAACCCTTTATCAGATGTCTTCTTTCATTTAGTAGACTTTATTTTAGTTTTGTTGATTATCTTCTTCACTGTGCAAAAGCTTTTTATTTTGATGTCGTCCCAATAGTTTATTTTTGCTTTTTCCCCACTTGCCTCAGGAGACATCTCTAAAAAGATGTTGCTATGGCCAATGTCAGAGAAATTACTGCCTGTGTTCTCTTCTAGGATATTTATGGTTTCAGGCATCACATTTAGGTCCTTAATTAGGTCTATTTTGACCTTATTTTTATGTATGGGGTAAGTGGTCCAGTTCCATTCTTTTGCATGTAGCTGTCCAGGTTTTCCAATGCCATTTGTAGAAGAGACTGTTTTGTTCCCCCACTAGACATTCTTGCCTCTTTTGTTGAAGATTAATTGATCATATACTTGTGGGTTTATTTCTGGCTTTCCAACCTGTTCTGTTTATCCATGTGTCTATTTTTGTGCCAGTATAATACTATTTTGATTATTACAGCTTTGTAGCATAACTTAAGGTCTGGATTGTGATACCTCCAGCTTTGTTTTCCAACATTGTTTTGGCGATTCAGGGTTGTTTGTGGTTACGTACAAAATTTAAGATTATTTGTTCTAGTTCTAAGAAAAATGCTGTTGGTATTTTGATAGGGATTGCAATATTAAATCTGTAGATCACTTTGGATTGTGTGGACATTTTAACAATATTTGTTCTTCCAATCCATTAGCATGGAATATCTTTCCATTTGTTTATGTGGTCTTCAATTTCTTTCATCAGTGTTTTTGAGTTTACAGAGTACAGGTCTTTCACCTCTTTGGCTAAGTTTATTCCTAGGTATTTTATTATTTTTGATGCAATTGTAAATGAGATTGTTTTCTTAATTTCTCTTTCTGCTGTTTCATTATTAGTGTATAGAAATGCAACAGGTTTTTGCACATTGATTTTGTATCCTGTGACTTTAATGAATTCATTTATCAGTTCTAGTAGTTTTTGGTGGTCTTTAGGGTTTTCCATATGTAGTATCATGTCATCTGCAAAAAAGTGAAAGTTTTACTTCTTTCTGACCAATTTTGATGCCTTTTATTCCTTTTTCTTGTCTGATTTCTGTTGCTAGGACTTCCAGTACTATGTTGAATAAAAGTGGTGGGAGTGACATCCTTGTCTTATTCCTGATCTTAGGGGGAAAGCTCTCAGTTTTTCACCATCAAGTATGATGTTTGCTGTGGTTTTTTAATAGAGGAGTTCTTTCAGATATTCAGGATCCAATCTTTCTCCAATCATATGTATATTGCAAGTCTATGGCTTGCCTTTTAATATTCTTAGTCATATCTTTCAGAGCAAAAATTAATAATTTTGATGAGTGCAGTTTACCATTTCTTGCCTTTATGATTTATATGTTTTTGTATTCTATCTTAGAAATCATTATCTACCTGAAGGTTATAAAGATTTTCTTTTATATTATCTTCTAGAAGGTTTATACTTTTATCTTTTATATTTAGGTCTCTGTACCGTTTTGAGCTTATTCATATGTATGACAGAAGATAAGAGTTGTTCATCTATGTATGCCTCATATATGTGCATGATATATACATGCATGATATATCTCCAGTTGTTCCAGCAGCATTTATTAGAGACACTATCCTTTCTTTATTAAATTACCTTGACACTTTTGTTGGAAATTGACTGACTACACGTATGGGTCTATTTCTAGAGTCTCTGTTCTGTTCCACTGATCTATGCATATGTCTATTCTTACACAATACCACATTCTCTTTATTACTATAGATTTATAATAAGTCTTGAAATCAGGTAGTATAAGCCCTTCATTTCCAAGATAATTTTGCTTATGGTTTCCCATGATTTTCCATATGAACTTTAGAATCACCTTGTTAATTTTTATAAATAACCTACTGGGATTTTGATTTTGATTTCATTAAATACATAGACGAATTTGCATAGAATTGACATCTTAACAAAATATCTTCCATTCCATAACACATAATATGTCTCTGGTCTCAGAATTTAAAAAGTTTCCATTTGCAATGTTTTGTAGTTTTCAGTATAAAAATATTGCATTTAAATTTATTCCTAGACATTTTACATTTTTGATGGTATTGTTATGAGCATTATTTGGTAAATTTTATTTTTCAATTATCTGATATTCTTATGTACATATGTAATTATTTTTGTATATTGATATTGTGTCTTAAGACCTTGCTAAGTTCACTTGTTAGGTCTAAGGGCTTATAAGTTCCTTATGATTTTACACTTATACAAACAGGTTGTCTAATAATAAACACAGTTTTCCCTTTTTTTTTGCAATCTTTATGCTTTTGTTTCCTTTGTTTGCTTTATTTCTCAATATAAATCCTCCTAATCAAGGAAGAGAAGTTGTGAAAGCAGATATCCTTAGTTTGTTTTCTGTTTTAGAGGGAAAAGATTCAATTGTGTACTATTAAGTATGAATAGGTGTTAATTTTTCTCAAATGATTTTTCTGTATTTATTGAGGTGATTATACAACTTTTAAATTCTAGTAATGTAGTGAGGTACATTGATTGATGAACTATAAACTTTAATTATTGAGATCAATTGTATTGGTCACCCTTTATTTTACTTTTTATATGTTGCTGGACTTTATATGCAATTATATTGTTGAGGAATTTTGTACTTACGATCTTGAGCTATGTTAGTTTTCTTGTATCGATTTAAAATTTTTTTTAATGTTTATTTGCTTTTAAGAGAGAGACAGAACACAAGTGGCGGAGGGGTGCAGACAGAGAGGGAGACACAGAAGGTGAAGCAGGCTCCAGGCTCTGAGCTGTCAGTACAGAGCCTGATATGGGGCCTGAAACCACAAACCATGAGATCATGACCTGAGTGGAAGTCAGACACTTAACTGACTGAACCATTCAGGTGCCCCTTCTTGTATCAATTTTGTGAGGTTTGGCATCAGCATACTGAGCTTATAAGATGAATTGGTAGTCTTGAATTCTTTTACATTTTCTGAAAGAGCAGGTTTAAGTTCAGTATTATTTCTTTCTTAAATGGTTGATAGAACTTACCACTGAAGCTATATCAGCCTTGAATTTTCCTTGTGGCAAGGTTTTAAATAACAACTTCAATTTTTAAAATAAATATCAGGCTATTCAGATTTTGTATTTGTGCTTGGTTGATTTTAGAAAGTTGTGTTTCTCAAAGAATTTGTACATTTCATTTAAGTTGTCAAATTTGTTGGCATAGTATTGTTCAATATATTGTCCTAGTGTCTATAGGATGGTGTAGCAAATTTCCTGCTTTTATTCCTCATATTGGTAATTTGTTCTCTCTCTTCTCCCCAACTCCCTCCACCTGTGTGTGTGTGTGTGTGTGTGTGTGTGTGTGTGTGTGTGTCTATGAGTCTTACTAGAGATTTGTCATTTTCATGAAATCTACAATGGATGAAGTGATGGGAAATTTCAGGAGAGTTATGGAAACTCTGAAAAAGAAAGAAATGAAAATCCTAAGACTGACAAATATAATCTCTGAAATTATTATTATTGTCTTGAAGTTTATTTATTTATTTTAAGAGAAAGAGAGTGTGTGCATATGTGCTTGAGAAGGGGAGGGCAGAGAAAGAGGGAGAGAGAGAATCCCAAGCAGGCTCCATGCTGTAAGTGTGAATCCCAATGCAGGGCTCAATCCCATGAACCATGAGATTATGACCTGAGTAGAATTCAAGAATTGAATGCTTAACCTACTGAGCCACCCAGGCACTCCTATAATCTTGAAAATTAAAAAGAAAAATCACTGCATAGGATTAACAACAGACTAGACCCAACAGAAAACAATTCAATAGAAATCATTCAGACTAAAGCACACAGGAAAAAATATATTGAAAACACAACTTCAATGACCTGGGGGGCATTATCAAGCATTCTATGTACAATGGGACTTAGAAAGAAAGGAAATAGAAAATGGATCAGAAATAACTCGTCAATTTTCCCAAATTTGATTAAAAACAAAAAAGACCCCACTCAATTTACATACCAAGAAGGTTCAGTAATGAAATTCACAGAAGAAAAAATCTGAAAGCAACCACCAGAAAAAAGACATTCTACATACAGAGAACGGTAATAACAGTAATGACTGACTTCTCTTTAGAAACAATAGAATCAAGATAACAGTATAGTTGAATCTTTATAAGACTGAAAGAAAGCAACCATCCACCAGAATTCTATATTGACTGGAAATGTATTTTAAAAATGAAGGAAAGATAAAGACATTTTCACATAAATTGAAATGGAGACGTTGTCACCAGCAGAACCACATATAAAGGCTGAAAGGGTATAATGGCATGATGGAAATTCAGATCTCCAAGGAGTGGAGTATTGGCATCTTGGTGTTGAGGTTCGAGGAACAACGGGTTCCGGCTGTGGGCTGAAAATGTCCTGTGGTGTCTGTACCAAGGATGGTGTCTTCAACGTATTTAGTCTCTGGTAGAATCCCAGTAATGCTTTGTGTCAGTTGTTTCATTCATGGGCCAGATTCTTCAGCATTCATTCATTCTTTGAACTTTCTTATAAATGCTTAATGAATTTTTTTCTGTTAAATGTAAAAAAAAACTGGAACTAGTATCTCCTCTGAGTTTAAAAACGAGATACTGCATTATGAGGATTTAAAGAGATCATGTATTTAAGGTGCTTAATATACTTTCTGGCACACATTCAATACTCAGTTGATATTAATATGATCATCAGTATCATTCATTTAACAAATGCCTTTTGTTTTTAAATTTTTTAAATGTTTTTATTTATTTTTGAGAGGCAGAGAGAGACAGTGCGAGCAGGGGAGGGTCAGAGAGAGGGAGATACAGAATCTGAAGCAGGCTCCAGGCTCTGAGCTAGCTGTCAGCACAGAGCCTGATGCGGGGCTCCATCCCATGAACCGTGAGATCATGACCTGAGCCAAAGATGGACACTTAACCAACTGAGCCACCCAGGCACCCCAACAAATACCTTTTGAGTACCTACTATGTGCTAGGCACTACTCTAGATGTTTTGCATTAACTTAGGGGAAAACAATATCCCAGACTTAGTGGAGTTTATATTCTAAGAGGGACACAAACAATACAATAAATTGTAAACATAATATGTGAGCAAGCTGTCTAGTGTATTAGAAAGTGGTAAGTGTTATGGGAAAAGGAGAAAGTAGAGCAGGGTAAGGAGGACCAGAAATACCAGAGGTCAGTGCATTACTATATTATATAGTATGGAAAAGGTTGGCCCCATTGAGAAGGTATTGAGCAAAAACTTGAAGTAAATGAGAGGGCTGGCTATGCAGACATCTATGGAAAATATTCGTAGCAGAGGAAATAGTTGATATAAATGTCCTGAGGCAGGAGTAGCATGGGAGTATGGGCAGAGTAGAGTGAGTGAGAAGGAGAGTTACTATTACTCCAGATTTTTCTAGCATGTCTCTATACACCATACATAGGTTGCCCTTTAGTTTACTTTTGTTTTTTTTTGTTGGGCCCACTGAACAAATATTTCTGTCCTTTAATACTCTAATATGTTGGAAATCATGGGAAAAGGACTGTATATTTTATTTTTTTGCACCACTAGTGTTTTTATTTTTTTTTAATGTTTATTTATTTTTGAGAGTGGAAGAGAGGCAGAGACAAGGACACACAGAATCTGAAGCAAGCTCCAGGCTCTGAGCTGTCAGCACAGAGACTGACGCAGGGCTCAAACACACAAACCATGAGATCATATGACCTGAGCCAAAGCCAGCCGCTTAACCAACTGAGCCACCCAGGTGTCCCATTGTTTTAAAATATACACTAAATGTGAGGGGTGCCTGGGTGGCCCAGTTGGTTAAGCGTATGGCTTCGGCTCAGGTCATGATCTCATGGTTCGTGGGTTCGAGCCCTGCATGGGACTCTGTGCTGACAGCTAGTTCAGAGCCTGGAGCCTGTTTCAGATTCTGTATCTCCCTCTCTCTCTGACCCTCCCCTGCTCGTGCTGTCTCTCTCTGCTTCTCAAAAATAAATTTAAAAAAATTCCACTAAATGTGAACCAGATGGTGCTTGCTGAATAAATAAGTATATATACAAATGCCCCTGTGTCCATTCTCCTAATCATGTAGATAAAACTTTCTCAGTCTTTCTAGACTGTAAGCTGTGTGATGTCAGTGTTCACTGATTCCTTCCCTGAATCTATCATGGTGTCTAGCATATGGAGACGCCCAATAAATGTGTGTGGAATGAATGACTTAAGCCATAATTTTCTGGCCAAAAAACCATATACATATATATAAAATACATGTATATGGAATTTTTACAGGTCAATTTAAAAATGCGGAAATGGCTTCCTGTTCTGTGAACTGAGAATACAACATTAGTGGGGACATGACCCCATGCTCTTCAGATCCCTAGACCTTTCACTACTTCCATTACCATACTGTCACTACCTGGACAGCCCCCCACCTGGTGTGACAACACATGAATGAGCAGCTATAAAGACCTGTCACCTGCCCCCCCTGCACACTTGATAACCAGGGGACGAAAACATAGTGATTGTAAATGGAATGGTATGTTTTCATCATGGTACAACTTTCCCTGTTAGAACAGAGAGGCATTTATTGCCACACAAGATAAACCCTTGTCCTGAGAAATAGTATTAGTGCCCAGAGTCTATTGATTTTCTAACTCTGTTCATTGCTTGTTGTAATTTCCAAGCTGGCATATTTATGAACACTGAATATTACATTAGAAATTGTATTTTTTCATCTATATTACATTGCTTGAGAACATTGCTATAAATTTCAAATTTGTGCATCTAAAACATATTACAAATAAGATGTATGCTATTCCCATTCCGCTATATATATATTGCACTGACAATGAATTAGCCAATAGCACATTGGAAAGTTTTTGGGGGGTAATTCACCCATATAAGATCAATAGTGGAAAAGAGAGGAACCTCCTAGTCCAATTTAGCAGCAAGGCAATGATTTTACAGTAACCTTGACAGGAGTCCCTGAGTAAATAATTACCATTTCCATCACTGTTTAAGATAGCTTGTTAGGTACAAAATATGTGAGTAGTTAGACATTGTGAATTACTTACTTACTATCGGAGACCTTAGAGGGAGAGGATAATCTCTTATGCCAAATGGTGGAGGAGGCAGAAAGAAGTAGTCAATCCTGAAAATGCTGCTAATCACACACAGAGAACAAAAGGTTTCAGCTAAGACTGTGGGAAAGTACTGACACAAAACATCATTACATTTCTAGAACAAAGAAGGGTTAATGAAATGGGACCTTGTAGAACCTGTAGGAACGTTATTAGAGAAGAGTCTTGAGGGCCCAGGCAGAGGGTAATGAGATAATGGGAGCATAGTTCGGTACTGAACATACACAAGTCTTGAGGGTCTTAGAAAACACATTAGAGGCTGACTTGACCAGGAAGATGGGAGAGGAGCTCGGAGAGCTCCTGGTTTCTACACAGAGGCGACAGTGCCCCATTCGCTTAATCTTCTCAGGAGGTGTGACAGTCCTACGTCCCGCCACTTCTACTGTAGTGATTTTTGATGGCATTGAAAAGTTTCCAGTTGATACGGTTTATATCATTTCAGCAGCTACCAAATATTACATTAAAAATTGTATTTGTTAAATCTATATTAGTTTTTCACACATTTCAGTACCTTTTAAGACGTTCTTGTTAATGTCTCCTTCCTACCATCTCCTTCACTAACTTCTCTTTCAATTTTCTCTTCCCTTTTTCTGGATCAGACTCTTCCCTCAGGCAATGGTGTTCAATCACTCAGTTTTGAGTGACAGTGTATCCTGGTAACTTTCAAAACCAGTTACAGAGCTGATCTGCCTTGTTAAAGAAGCTGAGTTTCCAACCACCTGTTGGCCACAGATGTTTGTCTGCTTCTTGTAACCTAGGTTTGCTGTATTCCCTCTCAAATGGATTTCTCCTTTTGTGTTTTTTATTCTGCTTTTGAGTACCACCATCCCATTTTGCCTTTCACATTGGCTAGCGTCTCAAAATAATTTCCCCCAATTTCTTCTCTTCCATCCTCCATATTGTTGATCCTGTTTACTGTATCTCTCTGATCATGCCACTTCATCCCTTCCATTCCCCAGCTACTTTCCTAGTGCATATCTCATTCATATCACAGTGAAATGTTTTAAGAACCTCCTTGTTGCCTTTCTTGTTCATTCACTAATGCATTTATTCAGTAAATACTGAATGCTGTTATGTACCAGGTACTATTCTAGGCACTCAAATATAGTTGTGAACAAAACAGACCAAAAAAATCTCTCCCATTAAAGATCATATGCGACAGTGGGGCAGCGGGCACAATGAAAAAGACAGGAGAATTCACATGTTAGAAAGTAATGAGAAAAAGGGCAAGGTGGAGAAGAAGGAGTGTCAGCAAACAAGGGTGGCCATTTTATTTATGTCTAGCAAAAACTTCAGTGATAAGGTGAGTTTTGAGCAGAACCCTGAAAGGAACTGAGGGAATGAATCACGTGTATATTTGATTTGACAGCAGAGGGAGAGGCAGGCTTGGTGTGTTCATTGTCCTGCTCTACCTTCCAAAGCAAATAGGCCAAATTCGCTGAAATGGGTGAATGAAGGGTAAGAGAAGAGAGGACTTACCCCACTGTTCTGAGCAAGATGGACCACTGTTTTATTTATCAAATTAGACATGAGACTGTTTTCAATATAAACTCATCTAATTGTCATAATACTTATGACAGGAGGTAAGTATTTTATTATCCCTATTTTATAGATAAGAAACCTGAGACATGGAGCATAGTGAGGGGCCTGGAATATGACCCAAAGCTGCTTGGCGCCCATGCTCTCAGACACCACACTATGCTACCAGGGGGACTCGAGTATAGAAATGATGTATTCTGAATTTTAATAACATAGCTCTGGGTTCTCTGTGGACAATAGGGTGGCAGGTATAAGGGTGGAGGCAAGGGACCAGTTAGGATACTATTTCAATAATTAAGACTAAAGTCTGAAGGCAGAGCTGATTCGATCTCTCAACAGATTTTATGTATTAAGTATAATAGAAAGAAAGAAAGAAAAAATGATTCCAAGGTTTATGGTCTGAGCAACTGGAAAGGTAGACATTGACTGAAATGGGGAGGTGGGGGCATGAGAAAGAAGGACGTGTGAGGGAAACATATTTGGGCTGGAGTCTGAGTCCTGATTTGTGGGTTTGGCTATGGACATCTTAAATTTAAGATGCTCATAGACATCCAAATGCATATGTTGAAAAGGCAGCTGGAGATATGATTTTGGGATTTGAAGAGAACTCAGGGTTAGAGGTATAAACTTAGGACTGTCAGTTGAACACTGCATGATGCTACACAGGGAGTGAATTTCAATGAAGAAGTAGAAGAGGTGAAGGACCAAGCCATGAGAAAGGCCCAAGATTTGGTAATCAGAGAGTAGAGAAATAAGGTGCAAAGGAGGTAAAGACACAGAACTGGGACAGAGTGGTGTCATGGAAGCAAGGAGAAAACAGTGTTCTGAGGAAGGAATCTTCAGTTATGTCAAATAGAGCTAATTGTTTGAGTAAGATGGGTAATGAACACTGACATTAGGGTTAGGAATGTGGAGATCATTTGTGACCAAAAGCTATTCTGATAAAGTGGTGGGCACGAACATTTTATTAATACAGTAGCTAGAGAAAAATGTTAGGTTTATATTCTTCAGAGATGAGCGGGAAGTGGAGATGTGAGTGCATGTAATTTATAGAGGGAATGTCTTGGTTGAAGGAGGGAAGGAAGCAGGAGAGGGAAGGGAAAAGAGCTAATTAAGGATGAGATTTCAACTGGAGTCTACTTCATCCTGATCCTGTGGGTTACCCTGGAGTATGAATTGCTCCACAGAGTTGGTCCTACCTGGTTGCAAAGGGCTAGACTTCTGTACTCCCACATCGGCCAGTCATGAGTGGTGAACTGTTCTTAGCTGGAGGTTTGCAACCTCTGGGGCAGGGCAGGTCTCATTTGGCCAAGGACAAGGCTCCAAAGCCAGGGGCATCCGTCAACTATTAGCAGCCAATATTGCAGCTGGAGATGGGTTCACCAACTTGGTAAAGAAAAAGATTGAGGAGAGAAGCTAACAGCACTGACTATAGGGGACAATAGAGTTTATTTGAGAGGAGATATCACAACGTGTTTCTCATGGATGGAAAAGATGTCATTGAGAGGGAAACAGTAATAATTAATAAGGAAGAGGAGCATTCTGGGTGGCTCAGTTCGTTAGGCATCTGACTCAGGCTCAGGTCATGATCTCACAGTTCATGGGTTCAAGTCCCGCATCAGGTTCTGTGCTGACAGCTCAGAGCCTGGAGCCTGCTTCAGATTCTGTGTCTCCCTCTCTCTGCCCCTCCTCTGCGATCTCCTTCTCTCAAAAATAAATAAACATTAAAAACTTAAGAAAATAATTAATAAGGAAGAGAGTAATCAATCCCACCTCTGCAATTCAGCCTTTACACTCTGACCATAAATCCTTATCTAGCAATAAGACAAGATACACTTGAAAAATCATCCTTATAATAAAACACCTAAAAATGCAAGACAAATAAAAAAACTTTAAAAATACATTACGAAGGGGGTCAAAAAGGTATAAATTTCCAGTTATAAAACAAATAAATTATGAGGATATAATGTAGAGCATGGTGACTGTGGCTCATAATACTGTATTGCATATCTGAAAGTTGCTAATAGGTCTTAAAGCTCTCATTACAAGAAAAAACTTTGTTACTCTGTATGATGACAGGTGTTAATTAAACATATCGTGGTGATCATTTCATAATACATACAAATATCAAATCATTATGTTGTACACCTAAAGCTAACATAATGTTATATGTCAATTATACCACAAGAAAACATAAAATCACCTGAAACTAATATAATGGTATATGTCAATTACATCTTAATTTTAAAAGAAAGAAAAAATAGCCAAAAAATTTAAATGCTAAAAATGGAAATTTCAGAGGCCAAAGATTCCATTTATCAATTTTCTTTTCTTTAAACAACTTAATTACCTTTTTGTGCCTCATTTTTTTCAGCTATAAAATGAAAAAAAATATTAGTAACAGTACTTTTCTGATAAGACTTTTTATGAAATGTATATAAGAGACTATATGGAAAAATGCTCAAATAGTACTCGGCTGCTCTCTTCATCTTCTGTCCCCTCCATTTTACCATGTGGAGTGAAGAATAGAAAAAGAGCAAGTAAGGAGTGAGGAAGATGTTTACTGAGCAGAGGAGGAGGGGGAAAGAACAGGAAAGAGTGTGGGGAGGAGAAGCAGAGGAGAAGGGGTGTGGGGGAAGAGGAAGAGGAGGAGGAGGAAGAGGGAGAAGGATAATTGTATTTGTTGAGAGCTTACTATGTGTTAAGCTCTGTTCTCAGTGCTTTATGTATTAAACTCTTTTAATTACTGTTTATGTATTAACTAACTCTTTTCATCCTTAATCTTTTAATATTTTTTGGGTTACTTTTTCTCTTAAAATTTATTTTGGACTAATCTTTTAATCTTGGGAGGTAAGTACTGTTGTTAACCTTTTACTGCATATGAGGAAACTGAGGTACAGAATGGTTTAAGCAACTTGTTCAAAGCCATAAAACAGATCAGTGTCAAAGAACATGACCTATTGGAAAAGGCTTCCTCTTCTTGGAGTGGGAGATGAAAAGGGGATAATGAGGAATATGACACTTGTTCTGAAATGACTGTCCATTAGAGGTGAATCAGGAAGGAGAATGATTCACAGTTGATAACAGATCTGCACCTGATTCACACAGAATCACTGCTGTGCTCAAAGTCACTCTTTCCCTCTCACTTTCACCTCTGGTGCTCACATGAGTGAGATGTCTGCTCCTCCAACCTCATTGCTTAAAATTTCCTTCTCAGGAGTTTCTTGGTTGTCTTATATGGAGATAATTTTTCTGGGTTTATCTTATCTGTCCTCAGACATGCCTGAATCCTAGAATCAATGTAGCTCACTTCAAGTTTCAGTGACAAAACTTTTAAAATGTATATTTTTGGCAAGAAAAGAATACTGGATATCATAAGGGCTTTTTGCTCAGGAAGATCAGTAACCGTTTTTTTTTTTTCAAGTACTATGTTTATAGTCTACTTTCTTGAACTAGTAACATAAAAAATGTTAAGAATTCCATATGTCCCTCTAAACCCTCTACATACGTTTAGTCTAGTGTTGGTAAGTCATTACTGCTTTTCTTGTTTTCATGGGGCTCTTCCCTTAATAGACAAGGGTATTTATCTTCATTTTTAAGCACCTGATATAAGTCCAGCATATATATGAAACCCAGCAAATTATCAATGATTGATTTGAATTATAAAATTTCTCAAAATTTCTAGGTGATTTATTACACATAGTCAACTTTAAGGGAAGTATGTAGGAAGAGGAATAAAATGCAATTTAGCAAAAAGAAGAATGAGTTACAACAATTGTGATTTGGATTTAATAAAATATTTGCTTTCAGTTATCAGATACTTAAGCTAGGGCTGTGTTTAAAACCTATTCTGTAGCACATGCTAGAGGAAAGGAAATTCTCTCAAACAAGATACTTTTAGTGGATGAAGCTGACACAAAATTTAAAAATAAATTTATTTTATGATTTGTCTTGCCAATTTAGTCCAAGAACATTAGTTTATTCTACAGATGGTGTAAACGTTATAGAATATAGCATAATAAAATGTAAAGAACATAGCTCAACTCAACAAATATTTTTTAAGTGTCTCCTATGTGCAAGGGCTGTAGCAGGTGCTAGAAGTATAAAGAATAAATATCAGCTCTTCCACAGGAAAGCTGGCAGGAAGGGCACATGTATGAAGAGGTTATCTCTGTCTGATAGAAGCAGATGACACACCTGGAGAACAGGGAATATGTGGGTTCAGGAAAGGCTAGTAAGTAAGCAAGTAATTTACACTGAGCTAAGTTCTTAAAGGATGAGTAAGGGTCACTCAGTAAGGAGGGAGGGGCCCGGTGATGTTCCTCAAAGAGGAAACAATAGAAACAAAGCCTGCTCCAGAATCATGACTATTTGGAATTATTTATGCTTTCTTTTACTAAACTCTAAAAGATGAGAGGCTAGAGGATGGGTGAGGATGCTGGAGAAATAAATGATGCTCTCATCTTGGAGATTCCTATGTCTCATGCTAAAGAGTTAGGTCCTGGCATGTCCTATAGACATTGCCAAGCAATGTTAAAAACACATGCTAAAGACATGATTAAAATGGTGTTATAGTTGAGCTGAGTTGTATTTTCCAGGCCTGCCTCGGTTCAAAGTTCCAGTCCATGCACTTTTATGCTACCACAGATGAGATGCACTGCTGGGGATTTACCCAAGAGA